>NC_056738.1:556978709-557278709 GCF_019279795.1 Protopterus annectens | reverse complement strand
TATAGTCTGTATGCAGATGCCCTGAAATTGGGTAAACTGATTACGTGTTACAGATAAGGCATGTCTGCAAAATAACTTGACTAAATTGACCATTTGGGCACAGGAGAATAATATGCTGATAAATACATCAAAAACAAAGCATATGAGATTTGGGAGACATAAACTGAATGGTGAATATTTAATACAGCACACAGTGATTGAAACTGTAGACTCATTTAAGGACCTGGGTATATGGGTAGATTCAGCTATGCGTTTTTCTAATCATATCAATCAAGTGGTTAATGATAGTTTAGAATTATAGGACATATAAAAAGATTTATAAAGTCTAGGAAATCAAAAAAGAGGAAGTCATTGCTTGTTAGTTACATTAAACCCAAACTTGAGTGTGGAATAACAATATGGAAACCCTATAAGAAAACAAGCATGAGTAAACTGGATAGAGTACAGCAGAAATATACCAATGGCATCCATGGATGTAAAAATTTAAGTTATTATGAAAGACTAAAATATCTGAAGTTGTATAATGTTTCTTACAGATATGGCAAGGTAGAAGGGCATTAATGCCCGTGCTTGAAATATTTATATGTATGTATCTATGTATGCATAAATAAAAGTGGAACAAAGGCCCAGAAATAGGTACAATTTTAAATATTGTTCTTACAAACTTACAAAGTTGATAGAATAACAGGTTTTGCCTTAGCATGATTATTTTGAAGGATATGACGTCTGAAACTCAAACATCTATCATTATTTTCTAACTTGTCTTTAATGATTTACCACTAATTTGCCAAACAGACCAAAAATATGAGGCCAAATTCTAGACATTCAGCAAAAATCCGTACACTTGACAGGTATTCTCTGTAGCAACAGATAGTTTCTTATAAATGGGTTCTGAAGATCATTCATCAAGGTTACTGATGCCAGTGGGAGAAAATTCCTCCATTCCAGGCAGCAAATTCTCATCCATCAGACCAGGAGTCCCTATTTCCCCAGTCCTTCAACATATGTTGCCTGGGGGAGTAACAGAGCAAGTTCATCCTTCCCAGATTGGGAGTGGGCTTTTATTGAAGGACATTTTTGGTGTTAAAGAAAAAAGATGTTTGGAGACTAGTTCTGGATCTTGCTTTCCTAAACCAATTTGTGATAGTGCCCAAGCACAAAATGCTGTCACTTCACAACTTTTTACCTATTCTTTCTCATTTAAGTTTCCTGGTAATACTACATTTAAAAGATGTTTATCATCATATCCAAATCATCCAGATTTTAGGTGTTTCTTAATATTTTGTATGTCTGGATCACATTATCAATTCTCTGCCTTACTCGTTTGACTATTACCTACACCAAGAGTGTTCACAAAGATAGCTCAATGCAAGCTACAGGGTATCTACATTTTTCTATATTTAAATGACTTGTTTATCTTTGCAGAGTCTTTTTCAGAGTATCAGGAATCCCTCAATTGTGTGAGAGATCTCTTACACAAAATGGGATTGCAAGAGAACATTCAAGTCTTTTTTGACTCATTCCACATGATTGTGTTCATTGGGTGTCCGCTAGAGCTTTTCTTCCACTGGAAAAAATATACTTATCTACATCCGTTTCTAGGATTTCCCATTCAGACTTTGGTCTCTGCAAGGGAGTACCTCAGGATTTCCTATCTCAATGCATCTATGATTCTCATGATACCCATCACAAGGCTCCACATGAGAAAGATACACTGGTTTCTGAAGTCTCATTGGTACCAGTACCACCACATTATCTTTTCAAATCTTAGTTCTGGGATTTGTCAAAAGAGAAATCACTTGATGGAGACAGCAAACCTGCAACTTTATTAGAACTGTATAAAAACTGTATAAAACAGTCTACTTTGTAAAAAAACAAAAAAATACAGCAACTGTATATGAACTTTATAAAAGTTTTACAACTGTGTACACATAGCACTGTATCACATATTAATTATGAGTTCAAAACCTTCTTTGCACTGTCTATGAGCCCAGGATGTGGCCAAAAAGAGTCTCTGGGCCACTTCACCTTCATGGTTATGAAATAGTAAGTAAATTAATTAAATACAGATGTGCTGTCTTCTGAGTGTTTTTTTCTGAGTGACAGTGTTTAGACAAGACATGATTTTTTTGGGTGTAATACATTTAAACCGTTAGGAATTTTTTTCTAGTGCCTTCGTTGAAGGTTGTGCGTCAGGACTGGTAACTCGGCACGTAAAAATCCATTACCAAACATTAGCAGACTGGAGATCCACTGTGGTGACCCCTAACCGGGATAAGCCGAAAGACACAACAAAAAGGAATTTTTTTTCTAAAGGTTTATGTACTTAGGATACAGATTGTTCAGTGGAAAGATAAATTGGCCCTTTTCAGTACCTGTTCTGCACAAAATCAGCAATTCTTTTAGACATACCGTTATTGCATATTATGTGTTTTCTGACTGATGTCTTTGATATCAGTCTTCCATAGAGAAAAATCAATAAAGGCCAACAGATAGTAGAATTAGAGGTTTTGTACTTTGTATGTCCTTCCAAGGATGCGCCTTTTTCTGTGAGAGCTGCAAGCTCAGTTTGAAACCTTTTTAATGAATGACCTACATTTTAGTAGTGCTTACAACTTTACTTACATATAGTAGTCAAAACTTTTAATGCATCAGGTTACCAACAAATTAAATTTGCAAATACCAAAATCAAACCTGCAGTATAGTTTGCTTTTGTCTATTTTTTCTTGAAATTTAGTTTAGTTCACAATTGCATCATTGCTTTTATGGCTCATGACAGAGTATTTCTATATGCCATAAAAGCCATATGCAAAACACAAATTTTCACTTGATAATACTTATCTAGTGCTCCTAACATTAACGGAGATAGCTAATTTTACCATATTTTGCAGCCATTTCCTCAGAGACTACTCTTGCTTTTGTAGAGCTTTCAAAAATCAAAATATGCAATATCATTCTATTCAGCATTTCCAGATATGTATAGTAAATGGACCATTTAGCACTGTAAGCTTTCTGAATGAAAGGACCACATCCGTAAGGCAATTTTCTAATTTGTAAACCTGCAACTGTTATTTTCTGCAGTGTCCTCTTTCTGTGTGTCATGTGTTACATATATTCCACTGCTTTTAAATTTCCTGTATTTTTCTAACATTGTGAATACAAACAAATGGTATCTTAGGAATGGCATATATAACATAAGGGTGAGGTTAGTAGCCTCTTGGTATGGCAAATAACAGAAACAGTGCAAAAAAGGTTTGACTACAACAAGGTATTCCGTATAATGTAGAGCTCATTCACTCATAATTGAATAGGTCTCTGCCAAATATGGTGCACTATTTATTGTAAAGCATACCATGCAAAACAGACCATTTAGTACTTTGAGTCTGTTAATGAAGGAGAGAGAGAGAGAGAGAAAGAGAGCAATCTGGAAAAAATGTGCAGGCCTGTAAAAATAATACTGAAAAAGAAATGGAAAATCAGGTTCGGCAATGCAAGGCATACTAGTAGGACAGACAGAAAAAAGAGTGAGAGAGAATGAGCTACAGTTTTGTTCTGTGTCTGGATGTCTGTTTTTGCACATTTGCTATCAATGTTTATTCAGAATGGGAAGAATCAGAATGCTGCTTGTGGACCTGCAGAGAAAGGAATGGAAAGGAAAGTAGCCATTGGGAATGTGAAATGGATGGACATTTTAAAAATGGATTCTACAAGTGTTACATTCCAGAAAGGGTGCTATGTGCAAAAACAGGTGTTACCAAGGAGAAGATCTCCCTATTATTTATAAAGATATGAAGGCAGAGTTGGGAGGTTCCAAGATGAAAATTATAGTAAGGAGGTGAGATGAAACTTAAAAATGTATATGCAATGGATATAGTATGCTGTATTTGCAAAGATATTTAACAGATACTTTGTTTTCTCTATCAGCATTTTAATGTGCAGATTCTATTAAAAAATTGCCTCCTACAGTGAATATGTCATTTCTTTTCATTGTTATTAATTTTAATATTAATGTTTTTCTAACTTGTGCATTTGCTTGGCAACATATATGTCTCGCATTAAACTCCCTCGCTCAGCCTACTTTAGTCTGCTACTCAAAATGATTCAATTGTCTTTCTTCTCTAGAATATCATGAGATGCCTTTACATTTTTATTAGTTATTCATTGACAGTTGTCTTCTTAGCTTTTATACAGTGTGACACATTTTCAGAATTTTTTCCCCGTTTTTAGAAGAACATGGACATTTCCAGTAGTCAGGAGATGTAGTATGATTTTCTTTACATTATTTAATCTTACCAAACCAGCATAAACATACTTTTTTCGTTTTTTTAAACACAACAGCTCTAATCTGAGCAAGCTACTGTTTTCATGAAGAGCTGAATAACATCCTAAATGAAAAGCTCTTTGCAGAGGGAAGTACAAAAACAAAACACATTGTTAATATAATGAGTAGTGCTTTCAGTGTGGTGGTACTTTTTATAATAAAGGGGTTATTAGTTTAGTGAATTTGAAATAAAAATTTCAAATTGGTATAAACTAATTCATTTAGACCAGCAAAATGGTGTATATTGTTTGTACATGGATGGAGTCTACTAAGACAGTCATAAGTTTAATGGGGCTTTCTGCATAATTTACAGATAACCTGAGATAACCTTGTGCTGCCTATCCATCTATCTATAATCGATATATATATATATATATATAATATATGTATTTGTGTGTGTGTGTGTGTGTATACACACACACACACACACACACATATATATATATATATATGGTTTGCTATCATTATGTCGACGCAGCATTTAGACGGGTTATGAAGTATTCGAACATCAGATGTTCGAATACTTCATATTACGGCAGGTGACATGAGCGAAGGTTTGCATTGCGAATGAACTGTGCATTCGCAATTCTAACTTTCGGTCATGGGAGGGGATCGCGGTACAGTGCGGTTAGGGAAATGCATCCCTTTCCTCACTGTAGTGCGATCTCGGAGTTGGAATATTAAGTTAGGGGGTGTGTGGCACAGCCTTCACAGGGGTGCAGGGGCACAGCATAACTGTGTGTTCGGTTAGGTAGGTAGGTGATTATGGGAAGGGTGGGCATGCTGTGTATCGCCGTAAATGTTGCAAGCGACATTTTCGACAATACACCCTTGTTTTCGAGTTTACTATTATTTGAAAATGTTCATTTTCAATGCATAAATTTGAAAATAAAGACATTATTTATTTTTACTTTCGAATTTATGATAGTAAACCTATATATATATATATATATATATATATATATATATATATATATATATATATGGGTCCACTTCTAAATCTAGAAAGCTCATAATCTCGAAATTCAAAATACCGAGTCCAAAATCTTGAAAGTTCAAAATGCTGAAAACTCAAATACTGAATTTCATAATGTCAAAAAAAAAAAAAAAAAACTACAGGATACCAACACTTACTATACTTCACCAGAAGTACATTGAGAAACAAATAAAAGACAAAGCATATTAGTTTACTCCAACTATTAGCAGGGGGCAAGAACCCCTGCACCCCGTATGTGGAGGGCTGTGCCCACCATACCCCCTACTACTTAAATATATCAACTCAGAGATCGCACTTTACTACACTAAGATGAGTTATGGTGTAGTATACCAAATTAAAAGGGAACATGACTAAGGTTACAGCAGGTAGTCATGAAGCATGTAATGGTATGTTTGCCATTTTCTTCTGTGTAGTGTGATTTTGGAGTTGATATATTTAAGTAGCAGGGGGTGGGGGGTGCACGGGGGCTTGCCCCCCTGCTTATAGTTGGAGAAAAGTAATATATTTTGTTATTTTTTGGAATATTGTAAGAGTTGGTGTACTCTGTTTTTTCAATATTATGAAATTCAGTATTTTGAGTTTTCAGTATTTTGAACTTTCAAGATTTTGGACTCAGTATTTTGAATTTCGAGATTATGAGCTTTAGAAGTGGACCCATATATATATCTATATATATATATATATATATATATATATATATATATATATATATATATAGATATATATATGTGTGTGTGTGTGTGTGTGTGTGTGTGTGTATCACATTCAGAAGATTAACTCAATGGAAAGTCACACTTCATATGGCCCAGCACATATTACTGACTTTTTGAAAAGTAGATTGATGGAGAACAACAGTAATCTACATTTTTGCCCCCACATCCACCACACCCTATGCATGTTAAATATACCTACTCTGAGAACACACTACAGTGGGGAAAATGGTAAATTCCCCAATTCCTGTCTGAACTATGATCTCCACTGTAAACTTTAGATACGTCGGAAAGTCAGTCATATTGCCTCGAACATATGAAGTTCTGTTTTCCATTGAGTCAATCTTCTGAATGGGACCCATATGCCTGCATGTGTTATATATGTGTATATGTATATGTATATTCCTTAGCAGGTTTTCAGCCTTATATTTGTGTGCCAAAGAAGAAGAAAGGAAAAGAATGATTGACAGCATCTCTCACAACATTTTAAAGCTAATCTGGATGTTCAAGACATGGAAGCTGCATTTTCATGTGCATTGGGTACTTCATAATACTTAACATGCTATAACAAGCCAGTGAAATTCTTGTTTAGTCTACTAGCAAAGATGATTGCATTGCATTCACTGTGGTGCCAGTCACCTTGACTAGTAGTATGATACGCTTCTAGGAAGGTGCAAAGAAGCCACATTTTGACATTGCATAAATAGTACTTCACCCATTAAGTAGTGCCATTTCCCTACATTCTGGATAACGGCAAGTTAACCTTGCCAAGCTAGAGTCCTCACTGTGTGAAGACCTTAATCCTCTTGCAGTGAAGGGCCATGGGATATATACATATACTTTTTAAGCCTTTATGGGTACATTCAGGGCAGTAAAGCCAAACCACACTATCTGTAGACATGCCACATTTCAGACTTTTTGTGATCTCAGCAGGACTGCATAATTGGATTATTTTGCTATACTTTAGAAACACAGGGCTTCAACCCATCTATAAACATGAAGGTGCATGCAAAATATCCAAACAACATCTAGGCAAAGGGTAAAAAAGGTTATAAGGCAAACCAGTTAGTAAAAACTGCAAGCCAAGACTGAGTCTTTCTTGCTTGTAAAATGAAGAGCTTAAGCATATACCTTAAGAGCTATGCATACTCCAGTTGTCATTTATGAGCATTTGTCACTGAGCTTATGCAATGTTAGCATGATTGTATTGATAAACAGCTTTTTCACATATGACCATTTAGTAAAATTCTTTGGGTTAGACTTTTGCCAAGAAATATGTCCTCCTTGACTGAGAGTCTAGATACCTCCTTGCCTGTTAAGGAGGTGTAGCTCAGTCATCAGAGAGAAGCTAATGAAATTTTAAGAGCCACAACTATGAAACAATGGTCAAACTCTCTAAACTGACGTAAAAATATGCACACCCCACCTCCAGTCAATTATAACATTGTGCATCTTAGGTTAATGTGTGTCTTTAATCCATAGTAGTTACTGCATTTGGCAAGTTGCCTTTCTGAGAAATTTCACTTTGATAACATGTTGCTGTTGCCAAACTGCACCACTGTACCCATACACATATATTTAGTAGATCCATCTAAGAATGCAATACATATTTTTGACTACCTTTTCATTTGGAGTCTTACATAATTTGCAAACAATCAAAGCAACAGTTTTGTTTTATTTGTAAAGGCTAAATCATAGAGCATACTCCATGAACACAGTATTTAAACCTTAACATGGTACCAAGACTGACATTATATAAAAGTGAGAGAAATAGTTTCAGTTCTCTGTAAGGGTTTTGAGAGAATATGAACTTTAAATTGTGAAGACAAGAATGAATAAGTTACCTACTGGTGTTATAGAGAAAACTGTTGTATAATTATTCTTAATTTTTTATCTCCATACTTCAGTGATGATGTTGGTATAAATGTAAAGGATGGATAGAGGCAACAGCTAGCATCAGTTACACATCATGATTATGAAGGTGACCAGTGAAGTCCAGGTCACTGTTTCCTGAATTTTTTCCCATCAGACTCATTAAAAATAAGCCACAGAATGAGTAGCAGCATTTTGTGTGGAATACGCTGTGGCTGGGTCCTGATTATGTTTACCCAGTGAGTAATGTCAGAACTCTATAACCAGCAATCAAATGTCTTTACCTACAAGTGGGTTTAACTCAGGAACACAGGAACACAGGAACCAAAACATATTAATTAGCTTTCCTAAACCCTTTAATCATGAGACATATGTAAAAAGTTGTCTCTGGATCCATAACATGAAAGATGTATTCATCTGGATAGTTGCGATGAGAGGTGAATAATCAAAGATGAATTTTTGATCTAGATGAATGTCGAACAAGGTGTTAGGTATAAAAATAGGTAGTCTGCAAACCTAACCTATTCTTATGGAAAAAAAATCATGTAAGGCTTTTAGTGCAAAAGCCCTTGTATCTCCTTAATTATACTGGACAAAGCCACTATTTAGAGAACTGTTTTAGAATAAAGACATTTTAAAACACCAAATAAGCATATTCAAAAGAAGTCTTGCAGTTATTTCCATTACAGCATTCGGATCACAGTTAAAAAGAATTATTCTAAAGAGGGTTGAGATAAATATATCCCTTATGGAAACATCTTCCCTGAAGGACAGGAAGAAATAGAGAGTTCCTAAAAAGAAAAGGGTGATAAAAAATAATCTGGGTGGCCATGATGGTGCAGTGGTTAGCATTGTCACCTCCCAGCGAGAGGTTCTTTGGTTCCATTCTCGGTTAGGGTGCCTTCTCTGCGGAGTCTGCATGCCCTCCCTGTGGTCACATGGGTTTCCTCCCAGTGCTCCAGTTTCCTCCTGCATTCCAAATACATGCTGTAGGTGGATTGGCACTCTAAACTGGCCGTAGGTGAGAGTGAGTGTGTGTGTGTGTTTGTGTGTGTGTGTGTGTGTGTGTGTGTGTGTGTGTGTGTGTGTGTGATATGAATGAACTACCACTCCAGAGCTAGCCACCCAGTGGTGTAAACCTTGGCTCTACGTGACTGTCACTGCTGAAGTGACACCCTGACCCCATGTGCAAACTGGAAAAAGGGGTTGAGGATGGATGGATGGATAAAAAAGAACACTGAAAATTATTACAGGAGGAAGTGATCTCTGGGCTAAGTAACTGAGCAAGATAATCAAGATTGTTTCAGTGTTGTAACCAATAAGCGAGTAAATCACTTATTTATAGCTAAGAAAGATTTTCTTTTAGCAGGTTTCTTATCTATTGAATTAGAGGTTCATACCACACGGACTTCTTCGGTAGTGCTGTTTACATCCCTCTCTAATGACGCAAGCTGGGCGTGCTCCATTCTATCAAGTCTTTGGGACATCCGTTCCATTTTATTTAACAGTTATTCTATGGATTGCCCAAAACTCTGGGAAAACAGCAACTGCTGTGAGTCAGTAATAAATCAAGTGCTTTCATCTCTGTTTATTCGGAGACTTTTTCAAGATAACAGCACACTGTCAACAGTCACTTTTTAAATGTAAAAATCCACCCCCTAATTACTCTACACCAATAAGATTGTATTTATCAATTAAAAAATAATAATATATTCAACTGAATGTCTTTTTTTTTTAATTTATATAAAAAATTATTAAATCTAATATAAATACCACTCTTTTTTTCTCAAATTTTTTTTATTTTCAATTAAAATAACATTTACATAATATTTTTAAATATTTTAAACAACTATATACAATATTTACAATAGCCTGACTTTCAGTTATATACACTGTATTTTTTTAAATATATAATTAACAGATCAGTTATCAGAGATACGATATTGATTATTGCAGAGTGTCCAACAAAGATATAACTTTCTTCCAAGGATTATTTACCAATGGCCTGGGATAGAGTCGTAGTTCTTTGATTTTTATTTCCATCAATACAGTTGTCTTCAGTAAAGTGTAGAATTCTTCCAAGGTCGGGGGTGTATTTGAATTCTGGTTACGCATTTCCTAGATATAGCAAGTATTGTCCATAACAAATGCATATTTGTCTTATTCAGGTAGGGACCTTCCTTTACATTTAGAATTTGCAATCTGTCTTCAAAAGTTAATATAATTTTGTTCCACTTTTCTATATATTTTTTTATTTTTTCAATAATGTTTTTATAATTTATTAATATTGTTTCATTTATATTTTTGCATAACACTATTCCTAAATAATTTAGGGTAAGTTCTCGTTTTCCTGTGATGGATTTATCTGTAACTTGTAGTTCTTTTTTCTTATTTAAAAATAGAATTTTTGATTTTGATCTATTAAAGTGTAGACCTAAAATCTTATAAAATTTCTCCGTTGCTTCTTCTAGCTCTCCTAATGACTCTAGAGTTTGATAGGGTTAATAAAATATCATCAGCAAAAAGCATTATTTTAGATATGTACTGGTCATAGACTTCTATTCCTTTTATTCTTTGATTATTGCGTATTATTTCTGCAAGTATTTCTATAGCCAAAGCAAATAAAATAGGAGAAAGGGGGCATCCTTGTTTAGTACCTTTTGTTATATGGATAGATTTCGAGGTAAAAGGGCTTAATTTAATGTAGGCTAAGTTATTAATATATATGTTTTTAGTAACAAGATGAAGGGAGGAGGAAATTCAAATAATGCTAAAGTTTTAAATAGATATTCCCAGTTGAGGGAATCAAAGGGTTTTTCTATGTCTAATACAATTACAAGTGTTTTTCTATCTTCTTCATTCACATAATCTATAAGAGTATGTATCCTTTTAATATTATCATGTGTGTGCCTGTTATATAAAAATCCAGTTTGTTCATTATTAAATGTCTTTGAAAAGTGGGATTTTCATTCTGTTAGCTAGTATTGACATGAATATTTTGTAATCATTATTCAGTAATGATAAAGATCTTTATGAAGTGCAAAGGTCTGATGGTTTATTATCTTTTAGAATTGGTGTTATGAGAGAATATTTACAAGAGGGTGGTATTTTTGCTTCTGACTGGGCTTCTAGAAAAGTTTTATGAACAAGGGAGATTACTGTTGAAGGGAAAAGTTTGTAAATTTCTATAATTATACCATCTATCCCTGGAGCTTTGTTAGATTTACTTTCTTTTATCTTATCAACAATTTCTTTGTAGGATATAGGTTTTTGTAGGTCAAGTTTTAAGTTTTCTGGAATTTTTTTTATAATGATAAGGTTTGTATCTAAGTTTATTTGTTTGGTATCTAAATCTTTTTTGAAGTGTTCCATAGAATGGAACCGAAATGCTTCAAGGATGTCTCCTATATCTGATATTTTTTCCCCTTTCTTTTCATGATATATACTACTAATATTATTTGCTTTAGAGTGTATTTTAATTCTTGTAGATAAGTTATGTAGATATCTGGGGTGGTGGCTAATGAGTTTATTTTTAATTTTTCCAAGGCTAGAGAAGTTTTATGTGTTAGAATTTCATTATATTTTTATTTAATTCCTCTATTTCTTTTTTGACTTCTGGACAATTCAGATTTTTTTTTTAGATTTTGCTGTCAGGAGTCTGGTTTGCAAGTCTAATGATTTAGAGTCCCACTCTCTAACTTTGTTTTTGTACCAGCTAAGGGTCTTACCAAATAAATACGCTTTTAATGAGTCCCAAACCATGACTCTACTGATTTTTGTTGTATTATTAATTTCAAGAAATAATTGTAGTTCTGACAACATCCAGAGTCTGAATTCTTTAATTTTCCTTTTATACGATGGAATTCTAGTTGAGAGGATTAAAGGTTTAAACTCTATTTGGAGCTTCATTATCAGAAAATCATGATTTGAGAAGGGGCATGGATCTATTGAGAAGTTGAGGATTTTTGATTGTAAATCTTGAACGACGAATAATTTATCTATTCTGGTTTGTGTTCCAAATCTATGGTCTTTATGTGAAAATAATAAGGATTTATCATCTTTTACTTTAAAAGTGTCAATTAAATTAAATGAATTGATCCTTTTTTTTAAGGATTTTGAAATAGCTGCTATGTGAAAAGACTTCTTGGTGGTTTCAGAAGCTTCTAAGGTACAATTAAAGTCTCCTTCCAGTATAAGATTTCCTTTATAATTGTTGGAAATAAAATCTAAGTGTTTTTTAACTATTCCTGCTCCAACTCCTGGGAAACAATATAGATTAGCTAAGGTCCATATTCTGTTATTAAATTTAATTATAACAAATGCTAGTAGACCTTTTTTGTCTTCATATTTATAAATAACTTTTGGAGTGATTATGTTTTTCTTCCAGACACTTGATACTCCTTTTGTCTTTGTTCTATAGGAGGATTGAGCTAAGACTGTATGGTCCTTAGGGTTCCAAATAAATATATCATTAGTCTTAAAATGCATTTCCTGGAGAAATACTACTTGTGCCTTATTTAGATTTAAATATTTTAGTAAGTTTGATCTTTTATTTGCATTAATTAAGCCATTAGTATTTAATGATAAGAATGTTAAATCCATTTCAAGTTATTGTTGGAAGAAACTTTTTGCTTTTTTTATTTTGATTATAGTAGTTATACCATATTCTCTGATAACATTGGATGTTATTTTTATGTGTGTAAACTTGGGAGTGTAATTTAATGTTCTTTCTTCATTAAATATAAGCAGGGTAAAACTCTGGTCAGGCTTTAAAAAAGTACTTCTATAAAACATTAATTCTAAAGTATCAAATACAAGTAAATATGCATTTCCCATTAAACATGGAATGAAAGTCATTCATAATCCAATAGATAAAGCTAGATTTATTGGATTATCACTCATAACTTTAACCAACAATATCAACTGAGCTCCATATGTTAAATTATTATATGGAGAATTTTCTTAAAAGAGATATAAAATTCTATATTATTCTGTTATTGTTCTATAGTATTTTATGTATCAGGATGGAAAGTTAGTAGTGTAAACAATTATTATGCTGACTTAGAAAATATTCAATATTTAGTTACCCTTAAGAGATTCCAAACAGATCAGATATGTCATTTTGTATAAAGTAAATGCATCAGAGGAGCATACACTAAATAAGCCAACAGCAAATAGATTATTACTAAAATAATTTGACTAAAAGGACTCTACAGGAGACAATGAGTGATTACCAATGAAATATGAATTTACTGTAGGTGTACTATCTTCCTTTACTTTCCCACTCTTCAGTTCACCAACTTCAACTTACACTTATGAAAAGACATGGCTTATCAGTGGTATCCTGCTCTGAGTAGAGGTGCCCTACATTCTAGTGTGCAGTGCTTTTACATATTTATAAATTTACAAAGCAGAGTCTAAGAATGAACTATGATCACCCTGACAATTCCCATCCTGCATAGGGCACCTCCTGCTTCCAGTGGGTAATCACATCAGGTCTAGAATGAATGTGAAGGTACCTATATGGTAATCAAGACTTACCTTAGGTAAGTATTAATCAAATAGGCTTTAGAGCATTTTAGGGAGTTCTCGGGGCATTTAGAATACTCTTAAGCCTCTCCTCACTTGACCAAAAACAGATATTTCCCTTCCCTTTATTGCCCTTGTTTTAAATCAGTACTAATAAAAGAAATTCAGCAAACATAGGTAAACAGAAATAACACTCAGTAGTCCATCTTGTACATGAATTGCAATCCATTAAACAAGTCAGTGACTAACATCACTTTAGTAAACATCGTAAAGACAAATTAGAAATAATTTCTTAGCTCTTTAAATTTTCTGATAAAGCAAAAAGTTAACAATAAGCTATTTTAACTAAAAGTATAAAGCATTTCAATTTTTCCTTGCATGTATACATTTCTAGTAGTGCCAATAGCTGTCTTTGAAATCTGTACAATACTTCACTTCTTCAAATCATTCCTTTTTCAATTCAGGCTTTGTTTTGTTAAAACGGCAACAATATTTCAAGGGCACAATTAATATTTAGACCGATGTTTCAAATAAATAACTTGCCAGTTGCCAATTGAGTTAGTTTAGAATGTATGGCTAGTGCAAATATAACATGTGGCAAAAATAATATGTATTTTTTGTGTGCTCTAAGGACTGTCATATGCAAGTGACATATATAATGTAGCATATATAGCGCAGATAGCTTATGCATTCAGGTTGTTAAAGTAAATTATTCTTATTAATCAGGCAGTTCATTTAAATTCACAAGTAATTTGGGAACATTTCAGTTGCGTTTCCAGGAATGTGTAGTCCAATGTGAATAACTGAGTCCACTTTTCCTCCTAAACATATGTCACAACTCATTAAACTAAGTAGAGTCTAACATCTGTCTAATAATCATTATAAAGACAAATAATAGACAGTAAGCTATTTTAACTGGAAGACTAAAACATTTCAATACTCCCTTGTGAGTATATATTTTTACTTTTACTGTAGTGTCACAAACTGTCTTTGAAATCTATGCATTACTTCACTTCTTTCAAGTCATTCATTTTACAGTTCAGATTATATTTTGTCAAAATGTCAATAGCATTTCAAGGGTACATTTAATATTTAAACTGATAATTTAAATGAATAGCTATCAGTTACCAAGTAAGTTTGTACAGAGTGTGAGGTAGCTGCAAAGATAACACGTTGCAGAAAGTAATATGTATCTTTTCATGTGCTCTAGAGACTGACAATTTCAAGTAACATATAAAATATAACCTTTACAGTGCAGACAGCTTGTGAAATCAGCATGTTAAAGTGAGTAATACTTTTTTGATCAAGCAGCTACATTTAAGTGTACATGTAGTTTGGGAACATTTCAGTTGTGTTTCCAGGAATATGTAATCCTGTGAGGATACATCATAAAATATTTACAAATAATCCTATTATGTATTTATTTTACCTTGTTTGAGTTGTTTTTCATTTTAATAACTAAACAACATTACTTTTTCTTATTATTTCTTATCCGTGAGGCTAAATGCACTTCGCAGCTTCACAGTGTCCTTAGAAACTGCAACAATTGTTTACTGTTGCTATGGTAATGCAAATAGAATGTGAAGAAAGCTTCACTTCTCTTAACCAACAGTACATTTTTCCTTCCTTTTTTATGTATTTGTTAATACTAAAAGGAAATAATTCAAAGGATATATGTACATGAATGGAACATTTCAGAGTTAATCACAAACATGTCCCCAATCCCAGTAAGCATAACAGTGACTATCATTAATCTAATAAATATTGTAATAACAATTAATTAAGTTCACTATTCCAATTAGTCTACCTTAAAACTAGATTATTTTAGACTATTATTTATCTATGTATACAGATAGTGAGTTATTAAATATATACAGACTATATGTGGTATAGTAAATAGGAGAGAATGTAGAAAGGGAGACAAGATGCAGTTAAAATAAATAATGAGAAAAGAGAAGAGAGAAAGAAAAGAGAAAATTAAGAGAAAATACACATATACTATGTATGTTGATTTACAGTATAAATATTTTATGTGCTATAAAACCCTCCTTCTGTGAAAGAAAAGTACCCTGTTTTACATACCTGAGCTAATGTGAAAACTCTCATGTGTCATCTATTTTCAAAAAAATATAGATAAAGATTCCAGTAGTTAGTTACCTTTGTTTTAAAATTCCAAGCAGTAAAATTGGTCCTTTAAAGTAATGTTAAAACAGTTCATATCACAGTAGATACTTTGAGAGATTTGGCTGTAACAGTATCAGTCTTTTGCTTCTTCTTTTTGACATCTGTCCAGACATTTGTTTTTTTTTGTTTTTTTTTTTTTGTTCTCTTGAGAGAAGGTGACATCCAATCCATATCTTCTGGTAAAGTAATCACATTATTAGTTTTAATAAAGAACAAGGATTCCTCTAAGTCAGTAAAAGTCCTCATCTTGTTGGCATACAGTATTCTTATCTTAGCTGGATATGCAAGTTGTGCCTTAATGTTATTTTGTTTCAAAAACTTTATCATTGGCCAGACCTTTCTCCTTTGTTCCATTATTCTACATGACTAGTCGTTATCAAATCTTATCAGGCTGTGGTTATATTTTAGAGGTGCCCTCCTCCAAGCATATCTTAAAATCAGTTCTCTGTCCAAGTATGAAGAAATGTGATAATTATTGACCTAGGAGGAGAATTTGAGTTAGTGGCAGGTTTCCCAAGAGCTATGCGTGCCCTTTCAATGCCAAAGGAAAGTCCTTCTTTTAAATTTAAAAAGTCAAGGATCCAACTTGATAAAAAGGACATAATATCCTCACCTTCTGTGTTTTCAGGTAATCTGAAAATCCTGATGTTATTTATCCTCTCCCTATTTTCTAAGTCATCTGCTTTATTAACCAACCAAGTGTTTTGTTTAAGAAGCAGTTCTTTCTGTGTTTCCCCTTCCTTAAGTCTGCTTTCTAAGTCATTTAGAGAAACATCTATTCCTGTTATCATTGTCTGGTGTTGTAGCATTTCCTTGAGGATGTCAGCCTATTTTTGACTGCTTGTTTTAAGATTTTCTGGGTTCTGTTTAAAATCATCCATCTTCAAAGACAACTCTTACAGGGTAGATGCAATCTGTTGTAGTTCTTTCTTTAAGGCAGCATCCTGGTGAGAATTCTTTGAGTTGATCATTTTAAAAAGTGAATATATCTCCAAGCTTTTTGACAGGAAATTATTTGTAAAACTTCATCAAAGTTTCTAATTATGTAAATTAGTCCTTTATCTATAAGATTTTATAATTTGAAGAAAAAAAAAAGAATATTTTTCCTGTCTTATTTAACTAGTTATATTGAGCTCTAAAATACTGTTGCTTTCAGTTAGCCATTCAGGCTCCGCCCCCCATAAATACTACTCTGGATATAAAACACATAATACAATAAACTTCCACCATCAAAACATTTGACCAATGTAGAATAAACTATATCTATCTATCTATATATATATATATATATATATATATATATATATATATATATATATATACACACACACACACACACACACACACACACACACACACACACACACACACACACACACACACACACACACACGCATGCATGCACGCGCACACACACACACACACACACACACACATCTCTTCTTAGCTACACATGAGCCAAAGAGAAATTCAGTAGAAACTGATAGCCTTTTAATCTTAACATTAATGATCTGTGGATGTGGCTGACATTTGAATCAAGCATATCTTTTAACAAGACAAATTATGGCAAAACCAATAACTGATTTGTCACAGTAAATATAGTTAAGTCTCTGACTTCATAGAAAACTAAGAAACCTGATTGCAATATATCTGTCTTAGAGCTCTTTGATGTGTACAACTACATATTATACTGTCAAAAAGAAAAGGGTATAATAACCTATACACCAGCATTTTGCAATAAACTCTCTACAGAATCAAACCATTTCAAGAAAAAGAGAAATGCTTGTTTTTGGTTGTAACATAATGATTTGGTTAGCTCCTCCAAGATGACTGGGATGTAACTACTTGACTGTCAAAAGTTAGTCTAACCTCTAACTCAGGGCAAAACTGTATTACTTGGAAAACAATCCACACATGATGACAAACCTATATATGTGCTATTTAAAAAGAGGCTAGAAAAGAATCACAGATGCAGACAGACCCATATACTTCTGCCGTACTTGACTTGTGAAAACAAGTCGCCTGACCTTATGTACTGGGTGAAGCATAAATCGAAATCAGATTAAAAATCTGTAGTCATGCCTTTTAGCTTCTATTAATGCTGTCAGTACACTTAGTAAAATAAGAGTGATAAAAATATATTCTATAATATATAAAATATATTATATAAACCTTATTTTTTTTCTTTTCTAATGTGGTATTCAGAGGTACTATTTTGTGTCTAAGAGGACTCACTACAAACAATGACAACCATGGTACTGACAGCACACCATAATCATCAACATTCATTAATTGTATTCTGAGAGATTTCAGACTGTTCCTTACATTAACAACAATGTGCATAGGATAAACAGTACAAGCATGTCAAAATAGTCTTATAACACACTGATCAGTAAAACTATAAACATTGTGAGAAGCTTGTGTCTATTTTGCTAATATTGATCGATAACATTTTTTAAATAGATGGCTGTCAGAGGTTAAGTAACTAACGGTATAGACTAATTAAAGTCACTACAGTTAATAATATACATTTCTGTACATGGATGTCTGGTTACTGGAAACACTAATAGTTGTTTTCTCAATGTATGTAATTTTCTGATTTGATAAGCATTACATGCCCCTCACTATGGTAATTACTGTACCATCTGGCAAACTCAAGATTCTGTAGTACTTTTGCACCTTTTAGGTGCTTCCTGTTGTAAATGTGTCTATGAAAGTCAGTGGCTGCCATGTTTACATGAAAAAATACATTTACACAATACAATGTCTGCAGTTAAAGCCTTAAGAAAACTATTAAAGCTGTCTTTTATGACAGATGATGTACTGGAAAAATAATTTAAAGTGGATAGACATTAGCTGGTGGTGCTTAAATAAATAAAGGAATGACTAATTTCAGTTCCACTCTGTCTTGGTTTTGTTGGAGCAGTTTAGAATGTCTTTCTTTTTATGTACAAATGTTTAAGAGAACAGTTAATGACAAAGCCAGAACTGAGACACCTTTCATTTTGGAAAGTTCTGTGATTGTTTGGAAGGACAGTTCATATTTACCATTACAATATGTATTGAGAAATGTCAATGAGTAGGATTTTTACTGTACTCATGTTTCTGAATCAAAATGCCATGCAGCTTCATAAAAAAAAAGAAGCAACCACGCTGAAAAAAAAAAAGAGTACTAACTCCAAAGCTATCAAAAAGGGATCCCATTTGTTGGATTGAAAGCACATTTGATTCAATCACAAAATAGTGAAAATTGATAGAAAACCCATTTAGCTGGAAGCTCATTTGGCTGAAATCTTATCTCGTAAAATATCATTTAGTTATATACTGTGCTATTGTAGAGAAGAAGAAATATGAGGACATTTATGGGGCTGTTTATCTGACTGATTGTGAATATATCACTTTGAGTTAAATATAGATAATCATTGTTGTTATGCTTTATATTTGTATACCAACAGTAATTTGCTGTGTGTGGATTTTTCTTCTTTTCTCTGCAGTTTTGCAACTGTGCATTTAATAATGGTGGGCTGGGGGCAAAGTCCTCGCATATGAGGTGAAGTGATGCTCAACACCCTTCAGAATTACTTTTTAAGTGAAAAAAAACATCATCACACTCAGTAAAAAATCCACTACAGAATCTATGACAAAAGCAATTCTATAAACCTGTTATTTGACTCAGTGATGTTGTCCTACTTATTACAGTAAATACTAAACAAAGCATGTCAGAGAATGGATTAAAATGGGACATGCTAGTCTTATGAACTAACAATGACCAAATCAAAGAAGGAAAATCCTTCACAAAGGCAGACTGCATCTTTATTGCAAACTACTCAGAAGTAATGGGAGTCATTTCCTATGCTGAACAGAGTATTTGAATGAAGCAAATTTAAGAAAAGTGTTTAGAAAGTGGTTTTGTTCTGAATTAATGGAGAAAACCAAAAGATTGATTTTTTGTTTGTATGAAAAAAAAAAACAAAAACAAGTATTTGTCATATCTTTAAGTATTTCTGATCTTGGAAAATATTATGTACCAGGATGGATAGTGAGGTACAGGAGATATAAAAACTTTACACACCCCTGTTAAAATGCCAGGATTTTGTGATATAAAAAATGAGACCACAATAAATCATTTCAAAATGTTTCCCACCTTTAGTGTGACCTATAACCTGTACAATTCAATTGAAAAACAAACAAATCTGTTAGGGGAAAAATATAAAAAATAAAAAACCTACAATACTCTAGTTGCATAAGTGTGCACACCCTTAAACTAATACTTTGTTGTCTCTGCACACCCTTAAAGTAATACTTTGTTGAGGAACCTTTTAATTTAATTACAGCATTCAATATTCTTGGGTAGGAGTCTGTCAGCATGGCACATCTTGACTTGACAATATTTTCCCACTCTTCCTTGCAAAAGCACTCCAAATCTGTCAGATTGTGAGGGCATCTCTTGTGCACAGCCCTCTTCAGGTCACCCCACAGATTTTCTATTGGATTTAGGTCTGGGCTCTGGCTGGGCCATTCCAAAATGAATTTTCTTCTGGTGATGTTATTCTTTTGTTGATTTGGATGTATGCTTGGGGTCATTCTCATGTTGGAAGGTGAAATTCCTCTTCATCTTCAGCTTTATAGCAGATGCCTGAAGGTTTTTGGACAAAGGTGACTGGTATTTGGAACTGTTCATAATTCCCTCCACCTTGACTATAGCCCCATTTACAGCTGAAGAAAAGCAACTCCAAAGCATGATACTGCCACCACCATGCTTCACCGTGGGGATAGTGTTCTTTTGGTGATGCGAAGTTTTGTTTTTGCACCAAACGTACCTTTTGGAATTGTGGCCAGAAAGTTCAATCTTGGTCTCATCAGACCATAACACATTTTCCCACATACTTTTAGGAGACTTGATGTATTGTTTTGCAAATTTTAGCCAGGCCTGGATGTTTTTCTGTATAAGAAAAGGCTTCCATCTTGCAACCCTACCCAATAGTCCAGACATATGGAGAATATGGGAGATTGTTGTCACATGTAGTACACAACCAATACTTGCCAGAAATTCCTGCAGCTCTTTCAGTGTTGCTGTATGTCTATTGGCAGCCTCCCTGACCAGTTTTCTTCTTGCCTTTTCATCAATTTTGGAGGGACATCCAGTTCTTTGCAATGTCAGTGTTGTCCCATATTTTCACCACTTTTTAATGGCTGTCTTCACTGTGTTCCATGGTGTATTCAATGCTGTGGAAATTCTTTTGTACCCTTCTCCTGACTGATACCTTTCAACAATGAGATCCCTTTGATGCTTTGTAAACTGTCTGTGAACCATGGCTTTTGCTGTAACAGGCAACTGACTAAATGTCAGGAAAATCCAACTAGGACAGCTGAACTTTATTCGGGGTTAATCAGAGTCTCTTTAATTGATGGCAGGTGAGTACCCAAGAAGAATAAATGCTGTAATTAAATCAAAAGGTGATTCAACAAAGTATTAGTGTAAGGGTGTGCACACACAATAAAGTATTAGTTGAAGGTTGTGCATACTTATGCAACCAGTGTATTGTACATTTTTTTTAATATTTTTTCCCCTAATAAATTTGTTTTTCAATTGAATTGTACAGGTTATATGTCACATTAAAGGTAGGAAAAGTTTTGAAATTATTTATTGTGCTCTCATTTTTTTATATCACAAAATCCTGGCATTTTAACAGGGGTGTGTAAAGTTTTTAGATCCACTGTATGTTTCTTGGGGGCATTGCTACCTTATGGATACATTTTAGATAAATTTTCATTCATGATAATCTGTTAAAAGTATTATATGCTTGATGTGTAATGTTTGATATTTTTATGAGATGGCCCACGGTAACAATAACAATAGCCAAAATTATTAAACAGCCAAAGGTGGTTAATTAATATTTGCAAAGATGTTGGTATTTCTAATGATAAGGGTATATGCTTTGAAAAAGGTTGTTTACATCCTGAAATATTTTGGTGAGCATTTGCATAGAGGGAATTATGTTTCAGAGGAATATGACTACAAAGAACATACCCTTATCTCAATGGTGTGTATGTAGCCTTACATTCAGAATGTAGACGTTTTGGTATGTGAGTAGCACCGACAGTACTGAATGAATGCAAATTAGAAGGTACCATGCTTAGAAACCGGTTGTGGATCCATCTTTATGTGTCTGGCCCATGCTACATGTCCCAACAAATGCTACTGGATCTTGCAGGCTGAATAGATTCTTAACTAGAACATCACCAAAACAAAAACAAGACAAACTTTTAAATCCACAAGCGAGAAAAACACGATGAGAGCCGGCAACTGTAAAATAAACCTTATTTAATAAGCGCTTTCGGTGTGGACAATTCCTCACCTTCATCAGACAACAAAACATCAATTAACTGTGCATAAATACTTTCAGCAAGTAATTGAAATATTTGATTGATTAGTTAATTACCATGCATAAAGCTATACAGTGCTAAAGTGAATTTGAATGCCATACTAAAACTCCGTCCTAATACTCAAAAAATACATATAAAAGGATACATATAAAAAATGTATATGTATGTAAATAGAGCATAACTTAAACCATAAATTAAAACACAGCAGCAATAACCAACAAAACTAGTCATAAAAAGAATTATGATGTAATACTTTATCTAATTCATCGTAAAAGTCTCCTTGCAAAAAATTGTTTAATATAAATTGCATCCTTAAAAATCAAGTGCACTAACTCTGTTGATTGCTCTTTAGAAATATATATAAATGTATGTAATTTAATTTAAACACAACTAGAGTTTACACTGCATAATACCTTATGTAGGTAGTTGTTGTGCATATGTCTAAGTGTGTATATATAGATGGAAAAATGTAACCTCAGGTGAACAAACACATATTTTATTCCACATAGTTTTACTTAATCTATTACGTTCTATTTCATCTTTTTCTAACCGTTGTTTTATCTTTTCAAGGCTAGCCATTTAAGGATGCATTTAATGAACAAATAATCATTGAGGCCAGGATGTGTGTAAGCTGTTGTTCTTATTTGCCAGATTAATTTGTCCATTTCAAGTAATTATTGCCAAGGGCCCCCTCTTGGGTCAATTTGCCTTTGATGTAAAATAACAAATTTAAAATGATGACCAGGGCATTCTGTGGTATGTTTAGCCAAAGCATTATTCATATCTTTTTTGTTAATGGCATAACAGTGCTCGTAAATACGCTGTTTGAATTTCCTTTCTGTTTTGCCAATATAAAAGGCCGTACAGTGATCACATAAAGTGGCATAGACTACACCCTTTGTCCCACAATTATACTTCATGTTGATGTAGTAAACCCTATCATTGATGGTAACTTGTTTTACTACTAAAATGTGCTTGCATTGGGGACAAGCCCCACATTTAAACATACCATGCAATCTATTAGCATAGGGTTTCTTTCTTCTTTCAAGTAAAGTTTTAAGGTTGCAATTCCTTCTATAAGTAATTTTTGGTTGCAACCCCAACTTTTTATATAAATTTTGGTGCTCAATGACCATGTTCCAATTTTTGTTCAAGATTTGCCTAATTAGCTGATAGTCTACAGAAAAAGTGCAAAGAAAACTAATCTTATATGTACTTTTCTCTGTACGTGGTAGAAAATCTCCTAGTTCAATAAATGGTGAACTAATATTCTCTACTTGGCCACTTAACAATAGTTTAAAGTGTCCAATATAATGTTTACGTAAGACCTCTATCCTAATATTGGTCACTAAATTCATTGGATATCCTCGATTGATGAACATATTTTCTAAGTTCTCACATTCGTTCTCAAAGTCTGCGTCTTCGGTGATCATTCTGGCCGCCCTTACCATCTGACCTTTTACAACTGCTTTCTTTTGATGGTAAGTGGCTACTAGTAAAATGTAACAGAGCATTAGAATACGTGGGTTTTCTGTAAATGTTACTTTTGTACATTAAGTTCACTCTGTCATTAATTAAGAAAATGTCCAGAAAGTTAATTGTATCCTCATCTAAGCTATAGGTGAATTGCAAAAAGTCAGTCATCTCAGTGATACCTGTTATAAATGATGGAACTAAAGATTTTGAACCTTTCCATATGAGAAACATGTCATCCTGGTACCTAGTGTACCAGGTGACATTCTCTCGAAAGAGTGGGTGAGCAAATAGTAGTGTGTTTTCCCAATGAGCCATGATGGCGTTGGCAAAACTACCACCGCATGGTGAGCCCATGGCCACTCCAGATTTTTGTAAATATATATCTCCTTCAAAGGCCATAAAGTTGTTAGCTAGAACTATTTCCAGTAGAGTTTCAATCAAATAAATAATTTCTTCGGAGACCTTCTTGTAAACTAAAAAGTCCCTTATCCATTCGAGACCTAGGGTCTGGGCTATCACGGTATATAAATCCTTCATGTCTATAGTGACAAAGCATGCTTCAGACTGGTATTCAATATCATTAATATTGTGTAAAAAGCTCCACAAATCTCTACAGATTTGTGGTTCAGATTCGATGAGGGGTTTTAAGACACTATCAACATATTTAGCGCATGTGTACGTAACCGACCCCCGCCCATCAACAATTGGTCAAAAGGGTGGATTTTGG
The DNA here is from genome assembly GCF_019279795.1 of Protopterus annectens. Lineage (NCBI taxonomy): Eukaryota > Metazoa > Chordata > Ceratodontiformes > Protopteridae > Protopterus > Protopterus annectens. Next base: position 557,254,506 of record NC_056738.1, on the reverse strand, counting down.
ATAGACTTGTGCAATTTGGGAGTGCCAAACAGGGCTGGTATCTATGGTGCCATCATGGATAAATATTGATGCAGGTCTATGTCAATGGATGCTTCTAAAAATAAATCTTCTAAGATCTCGCTGATTTTCTTATAGGCTCCATTGACTTCATTAATGGATACTTTAATGTAAGTAGCTGTATCCAAATGCTTCCTCATGCATTCAACATAATCATCATGTTCCATGAAAACCAGCCGTCCACCCATATCAGGCTTCATTACTCGGATGTTACATTCGTTCAGTAAAGAGATAAATTCATACTCCGATACTTAAATATTCATATTGCTATTGAGCCGGTACCTACTTTTGTTAGCCATTACTCTAAAATCCATCTCACACATTCTTTCAAATAGGTTAAGGCTTGGATAAAACACTGGACACTCTTATATAACTGACTAAAGAAGTATTTTCACCTAATAGTACATTCAGGTTTAACTTACGACCAAATAGTTTTAAATCTCTAATGGTCTTAACTAAATCAATTTTCTTGCTGGATACAAAAGATAAACCCTTTGAAAAAAAGTCCACCAAGTCTTGGGTAATGTTCATCTTCATAAAGTTATATATACTAAAGTCTCCCTCTGAACTTTGGTGTATACAGGGCTTAAAAAGATAATTCAATTCATGCCTTATCTCTTCCGCTGTCTCCGTCTGTTTCGTGATGGTGGTTGTTTTCTGTTCGATGGCCGATTGTTCAATTTCCCATTGGCCCATTGCCCATTAAATGTGTGGCTTGTCCCCAATACAAACACATTTTAGTAGTAAAACAAGTTACCATCAATAATAGGGTTTACTACATCAACATGAAGTATAATTGTGAGACAAAGGGTGTAGTCTATGCCGCTTTATGTGATCACTGTACGGCCTTTTATATTGGCAAAACAGAAAGGAAATTCAAACAGCATATTTACGAGCACTGTTATGCCATTAACAAAAAAGATATGAATAATGCTTTGGCTAAACATACCACAGAATGTCCTGGCCATCATTTTAAATTTGTTATTTTACATCAAAGGCAAATTGACCCAAGAGGGGGCCCTTGGCAATTATTACTTGAAATGGATGAATTAATCTGGCAAATAAGAACAACAGCTTACACACATCCTGGCCTCAATGATTATTTGTCCATTAAATGCGTCCTTAAATGGTTAGCTTTGAAAAGATAAAACAACAGTTAGAAAAAGATGAAATAGAACATAATAGATTAAGTAAAACTATGTGGAATAAAATATGTGTTTGTTCACCTGAGGTTACATTTTTCCATCTATATATACACACTTAAACATATTCACAACTACCTACTTAAGGTATCACGCAATGTAAACTCTAGTTGTGTTTAAATTAAATTACATACATTTATATATATATTTCTAAAGAGCAATCAACAGAGTTAGTGTACTTGATTTTTAAGGATGCAATTTATATTAAACAATTTTTTGCAAGGAGACTTTTGCGATGAATTAAATAAAGTATTACATCATAATTATTTTTATGACTAGTTCTGTTTGTTATTGCTGCTGTGTTTTAATTTATGTTTTAATTTATGGTTTAAGTTATGCTCTATTTACATACATATACATTTTTTATATGTATCCTTTTATATGTATTTTTTGAATATTAGGACGGAGTTTTAGTATGGCATTCAAATTCACTTTAGCACTGTATAGCTTTATGCATGGTAATTAACTAATCAGTTATTTCAATTACTTGCTGAAAGTATTTATACACAGTTAATTGATGTTTTGTTGTCTGATGAAGGTGAGGAATTGTCCGCACTGAAAGCGCTTATTAAATAAGGTTTATTTTACAGTTGCCGGCTCTCATCGTGTATTTCTCGCTTGTGGATTTGAATAGATTCTCAACACACAGGTTACATGTGAAGAAAATTCTTTACCGTGTAAAATGATAACTTCCTTATATCTTCCATGTAACATTTTTGTCATAGGTGGATTATTTCCCATTCAGTTGCAAATACAGCTACGTGGTTATTTACAGGTAGTTGTCAATATCGTGATTCTTTGGGGTCATCTGTGCAGTCTTTCTTTTATAATGTTACAGATTTGACACACGACTAGGTTTGCATGATTTCCTCTGCTTTCATTTGAGAATACTCAGAAGTCCATCATTACAGAACATGTCTTGGATGCATGGCAAGAAAAATGTTTGGCATGTCATGATGTTTATCTATACCAGTTTTGGGTTCCAGCACATGCATCTAATTTTTATACTTTTTCTTGGCTAACTAAAACAGTGAAGAGTATGCAACATGACTTTTATTAGTTGTGGTTATTTTTACACATCTTCATCTCTTTCCTTAAAAAAATTTACATCCTAGACTCACAGCTGACCTGCTTAATTTTAGAATTCACAACTATACTACTTAAGTAAGACCAAAAAGAAGTGAATGACGAGCCCGGCTATAATATTGACAACTTATTTATTAAAAAAAAAAAAAAAAATAGAAATAGTAAGCGTTTTTGCTTGGAACATCCACGTCTCCTCAGACATATAACAAAACAGCACTTCAATTTTTAGACATATGTATTTTTACAATTTTCATAAACATGACATCACATTTCAGAGGAATGTCGACTTGTATTCTTAATATATTTTTATTACTTTTATGTTTTTGGCTTCTTGTTTTGCCATTTTCATTGCAATTTTTTGTTGCATGGAAGTATTTATTGAGAGCAATTTAAATGTTTGATTAACTCTTGTAGATTGGTTGTTATGTTTTTTAAATAGTGAATTGAAGTGTTGTTTTGTTATATGTCTGAGGAAGTGTGGATGTTCCATGAGAAAGCGCTTACTATTTCTATTTTTTTAATTTTATTTAATAAATACATTGTCGGTATTACAGCCATGCTTGTCGCTCACTTCTGTTTGGTCTTGCTGTACCTTTTTGAGTTGTGAGTTATTGCTTCTTTGTACTACTTAAGTGTTCATCTGTTGCTCATTAGGAATGTATTATACACTGGCAGAAGATGTTGCAAAATTGAAATGATTTGCAAAAAAAAAAGCATATTGCCTTATGTAGGAATTGTGCAAGCAATAAGAATCCACAGAACATCCGTCTTATTATAGAACAGTAACATATAGCGCACACACAACTGCACACAACAAAATTTCTAAATGTTTCTACTTTTTGATTACAACTCACTCAGCCTTCAAACACAGCACACACAATGAGTGCCACTTACAATTCTAGTAGAATTTCACAATGATTAAAAAATGTACAATACAAAACCAGAACCTTCACCTGATGGACATGACTTGTTATATAGTGAGACCATCTTCACCCATTGATTAGTACAGCTAGCGCCAAAGTCAGGACATCAAGTGAAAAGTGTAATTTTCCCAGTGTGGTAGCTTTAATGAAAAGGCCCACCTGCCCATTGTTTCAGTTGTTGTGCTATGGGCACGTCAGCAAGCACATGCCAGAATTTTAATACTGACTTATTATTTGTGTATCTAATACTTTTCCAGTCATGATTTACAACCAGTCATTATATACCACACTCCTGTGGGTGAAACTCCTTTGATGTCTACAAAATGACACACACCACACCTCTGAGCCAGACTCCCTGTGATTTGGAACTTGTATAACAGCCAAACTGTACTTCTCCTGTTGCATTTTATTGCTTAGCTCCATGCTTAATTTTGAATAGCAGCCTGTTCCCCTTCTAGAGTGGTGTTAGATAGCCATCCTTTTCAATGTGCAGTATTTTGTATTTGCAGATTATTTAATGTGCTGATAATGTTTTCCATCTTATATGACAGTGTTATATTGCCTTTTGCAGTGTTCATCAGCTCAATTTCTTTCCCCACAGATATTTTCTTGGTTAGATTTTAAACAGCCTCCCAAAGAATGCTAAGAATTCTAAAGGTACATTTTTTTTTGTTTAGTCTTTTCACTCCGATACCACCCCATTTGTGCATTGCTTTAGTGGATAGTATCAGGAGATGAGGGCCACTAGGGGATGACAAGAATAAGGGCTTTTTTTGCATAGTTTAACATTCCCCCAAAACTTCACATGCATCTTACCTTAGTGGAATCACAGATCAGTCCCACTGGAGAATGTTTGCTTCCATGTCTCTGCCTAGTCTCTCTACAGATCAAGTGTTACATGGTATATATGCTGGCTTGCTATAACTCCCAGCCTCTTCTTGAATCAGTTTTTCATTGAGTAGGATGTCTGCCCCAAGGATGAGTAACCTTACACTTCACCCTACTGGCTTCTCTAGGAGACAGATTTGTGATAGTGTAGAATGCGATGTACAACCAATTCCATGGTCTTCCATATTTAGGGAATAGTCATTACCTAGTCAATCGTGGCAGAGGTAATGAATATTCATAAAATATATACTAAATTCTAAGTGTGTAGTTCTTAAAAGGAGTTTTTCTCATGTTCAACATTATCATAGTTTCTTCTTGTCATGTTGATATCAAATAGTTTTGCTTAAATAAATTTATATTTCCCACCTTTTCCATTGTGGAGGTACATAGCCAGGTCTTATTGGTAATTGTTATGCACAATGTTGCTGTAGCATGTGAGCAAGTCAATTAGAGCCCGAGGTGAACTTTCTATTTCCCATCCACTCATCAAAATTTCTCTTGGAGAGAGCTAGTGAGTTGCTGTGCTCGACATGTATGGGAAGTCTATTCCAGAGCATGGGCAGTCTCTGGGTTATGAACCTGTCCCTCCAGCATGTTCTGTTAATTGTGGTAATGAGGTTGAGGTCTCCAGAGCATGTGGTGCGGAGGGATTAGGATTTCTTTAGATGTAGCATTTCTAACAGAGCTTGGTCAGATATGACTTTGTAAGTCAAGCAGAGATCGTCTCTTTGTAGACGATATGAGACAGAGAATAGATGGAGTTTTTTTGAGTCTGTCCATGTAGGACATGTGTTTAAGGCCCAGGATCCTTTTCATGAGGTACTTTTCTGATCTCTCCAGCTGTTGCAAGTGTCAAAGGATAGGTTGCTGTCAGCCTGTGTCCCCAGATCTCATAACGCCTTCAGTGTTCAGTGGGCTCCCATCGATGTGGAAGTTAGTGAGAACTGTGTTTTTCCCAAAGATTATGACAGTGCAGTTTTTGGCATTAAGCTTAAGACCATGGTTTCGACACCAGTCATTGGTCTCAGTGAGGCCTTTCTGTAGGATGTCTGCATCACTTGGGATGTTAATAATGGCTCCCAGCTTGCAGTCGTCTGCAAATTTGGTCAGCCAGAGTTCCTCATGTGTTGGCCTGGACTTCTGAGAAGTAGATGCCAAATAGAAGAAGACTCAGGACCAATCCCTGTGGGCTCCACTCATGACTGGTCAGCAGTCTGACTTGGAGTCCATTACTTTCACACTGTGGGTTCTATCTATGAGACAATTTGCAACCCACCTACTGATATAGGAGTTGATGCCTAGTTTGCTGAGTTTATCAGTAATTCCTGAGTGAGGAATGGTATCAAAGGCCTTGGCCAGATCGAGGTAAGCTGTATAAATTGCATTACCTTCATCCACCGCTCTGGTGACTGACTCAAAGAAGTCAACCAGGTTGAGCAGGCATGATCTACTTTTCAGAAAACCAAATTGCGTGGGAGCTAGAGTTTGGAGATTCCCTATATCCTTATTAATTAGGTCCATGATGATGCACTCCATAGCCTTACATAACAGACTTGTTAGGCTAATTGGGCGATCATTTCCAGGATCTGTAATCACTCCTCCTTTATGGAGAGGTATGACTGTAATAGTGTGCCATTCGGTAGGGACAACGTCTGAGGTGAGGCTGTCAGTGAACAGAGCACACAGATGTGGTGCCAGTTCACTTTGTAATTCATGTAGAACACAGCCAGGGATATTGTCGGGTCCCATGGAAGCTGTATTCTTGGCCTTAGACAATGCAGCTTTAACCTGTTCTGCAGTAATTCTGGGTGCCTGGCATTCTTCCAGTATTGAGATTGGTCCTTTGGGGGGAGGGGTAAAGTAAAGCAAGAAGGGGGTTGGAAGTCTGGAGGTTAAGGAAGGAAGAAAACAGATGGCACAGATGCATTATTAATGGTGAGTACATAACTTTTGTATCTGATGTTATCTTTTTCATCTGCTCCTCAACTAATGGGACTGAGCCCCAGCTAGAGAAGCCCTAAGTGGTCCTCTAGGAAGGATATTCTGGAGAACAGCAGAGCCAAATGCTACACTATTCCTGGATGAGATGTACAATTTGTAATGAACAATAAAAATATGAGCACTGGACCAGGTAGCTGCTGCACAAATGTCATCTGTAGATGCTCTGTATCAGAAGCCAGATGACGTGGCCACAGACCTGATAGAAGGAGGTTTAGGTAATGTCAATCCTTTCACTTATATACCAAGGAAATGCAATCAATGAGTCATTTAGCTAAAGTTACTTTTGACACCACTTGCCCACCTTAGCCTTAGAAAAGGAAACAACTAGTCTGATTTCCTGAAATCTTTGGTTTTATGGAGATAGAATCTGAGCTATGCACAATCAACATCTGCAACATGTTATTTCCCCTTGCTGGAAAATTTTGGAAAGAAAATAGGTTGATGGACTGGGTGATAGCTGCCTCTGATGCCATCTTAGGTAGAAAAGGATTAATCTGAAGGAACACCCTATCCTTATGAAACACTATACATGATAGCTGGAAAGAGAGCTCCTGGACTTCTGAAACTCATCTAGTCTATGTCATTTTTAACCAGAAAAATAGTTTTCCATGACAAGAATTTCTAAGTCCACCCTTGGGAGGCTGGGTCAAAGCCTAAAGAAGCATTGTTAAATCTCATGGAGGAGTAAGGTCCTTAATAGGTGGTTGAGGTAAAAAGGTTCCTCTGACAAAGGTCTTACATAATCTCAGTGATGCCAAGGAGGAATGGTTTTCACCTAAATGAAACTAGAAATGGCAGCAAGTTGGACCTTAACTGTAGAATAACCAGCTCCACCATTGAAAATGGAAGCAAAAAAATCAAGAACAGCTTGAATGGGAGACAGAAATGGATCTAGTTTCCTCTAGGGAGCTCATAGGGAAAGTGTTTTCCATTTGCTCTTATAAATCTCTCTAGTATCTTTTTGAGTGATTAAAGGATATGACAAACTGAGAAAGAAAGCCTGAATCACCTAGCCATCACTGAAAGTACAAAAACCATGCAGTCAACTTGAGGGTCCGAACATCTGGGTGAAGTACCCCAGATGGGTGAGGTAGAAGGTCTCGAGAAGGATCCAACAACCAGGGAGGGTGAACTAGATGAGTTCAGAAGACGCACTTGTGGAGGCCAGAATAGTGCAATGAAGATTGCTATTCTCTTCAATTCAAATGCTTTTTGAAGAAAATAGAGAATGAGAGGTGTGGGGGGTGGAATAAAGGACACCAGAGGGCCAATTGTGAATCAGAGAGGATCTTGATGATACCTCTTCTGGTGGGTCAAGGCAAAGTACCTGCTGCACTTGGAACTGAGGTGAGATGCAAAGAGGTCATAGGACCATCGTCCACACTGGTGAAATATTTCCTTCATTAATGGATAGAGAAACCACTCGTGGATTAAAAATGGCCCTGCTCAGTTTGTCTGTCAGAACACTGGACTTCCCCAGAATATGCTTTGCAAGAAGAAAGCTGCTGGAATGTGCAAATCCATTGCTTCAAGCAGGTATCCTGTCTGTCAAGGTTACTTTTAATGCATGATGTAAATATATTCCTGATCTGACAAAGTACAGTATATAAAACTAAGCACTAATCCAAACAAAGCTTCTTTAAATGAATACTGACTCAAAGTGATTTTGAAGATTTGAAGCGATTTAATGTGAAAACTTTGGAACTTCCAGTTAGAAGCTAAGGTTCACTCTCCTCCCTTTAGCATATGATCTAATCATAGGGGATATTTTCATTCTTGATTGTTGCATTTTAAAACAGACACAGTGGGGATAGAGTTTAGAGCTGAGTGGTGATCATCACAGGTAGGTGATTTAATATCCTGCATCTGTACTGTGGTGGAAGGTGAGCTTTCTGCCAAGTAGGGCCTGCATTGCTGGGTGACTTAACATGTGCCTACACATTTTTAACTGCAGCTGTGGTACTGTATATGACTTGACACTCTTAAGATCATGCTAGCTAGACATTCATTCTGCCATTTCCAGATGGAATCCAGAGTTTGTTGCCAATGCAGGAGATTTAGTCACCTTCTTCCACACAGTAAGGTTGAGCAGATAACATGCACACAGTCCCCCTTTTCCAAGCTGGCAGCATCCAGGTTTAGTAAGTAAATCAAGGTACTCATGACCATATTCAGGATAATGTCCCCCTTCATTGTGGAAATGGATGCAGAAAATGGGTACCTTAAACTGATACCTTCCTGACTTTTTAGTCCCACATTAAAAAGTGTAATACTTTTTGCAGTATGTTTCAAGTGTATAGGGTGATACTGCAGGAAACAGAAGCTGACCTGTGAGACCCATTTTCTAGTTAAACAAGGACAGCTACTGCTTTTCTTCTAGTACAGTGTCACACCTCTCAACAAAGCACTGTAGGCCATCTTGCCCTCCACATGTCAGTTTATTAAAAAACTGTCAGTCATACTTGTCACAAAGCTAGCTCACCAATATTGCCAATATATATATATATATATATATATATATATATATATATATATATATATATATGTATGTATATCTGTGCCATAAATACACTAAAACAAAAATTTCACCTCACCACATGTATTGAAAGAAATCTGTAAGTGGGAACACATTTATGAAATGAATGCTATAAAATACAAAGTAAAAATCATATTAAAAACAAAAAAGGTAAACATTTAAAATTTCTTACCACAAATTAATTACGAAAAGCAATATTCAAGCATTACTTTTTTGTTTTAGACTTTTTAAAAGTGGTTACTGTGCACACATGTAACAAAGCTGTAGATCTTATTGAAAATGCAGTGTATATTTATTGAATTATTTTGTGTGAAGGACTGTGTGACAGTTAATGTCACAATCAATCAGGACATAGGGTGGACATTTAGCTTTGGTCTATAATCTTAAATAAACATTTCAGTCCAACCTGGTGAAGAACAAGTGATGATCTAAAGGATGTAACTTTGTCTATTTTTTGTTTGATTCACAGATGCAACCACTGCGCCTTTTGCCACAGCTTTGGATCCACAGTTCTGACTTCTCCCCTACCCATAATTCCCTCCTTCTGTATGAATTACCTCAGATCTCATTTGCCACCTCTTCATTCAGATATGTTTCACAGAGCTCCTTTTGCATTCCCGGTAAGACAAGCCTTTATAATTTTCAAATTACTCAGTTCCTACCCTTTTAGTGTTTTTGGGCAGCACCTTATATAGATTACAGTTAGGTTAGGTTAGGCTGTTAAGTTGTATTTTTGCAATTTATTCCTTAAGACTGTTAGTGTTAGTGTTTTTCTTCTTGACTTTTCTAGCATTGCTATCTCAATAATGATAGTACAAAACTTGTGTGTGTGTGTGTGTGTGTGTGTGTGTGTGTGTGTGTGTGTGTGTGTGTGTGTGTGTGTGTATGTATATGTATATATATATATATATATATATATATATATATATATATATATATATATATATATATGGAAACACTTTATAACCTCGAATTACAGCAGCCCCACACATGGGGGGTGCAGGGGGGCTTGCCCCCTGCTTATGTGTGCATGAGTTGTGTATGCGTGTAGTTTTGTTTGTTTATGTTGTGATGTGGGTGTTGTGGTGTATGTGTGGTATAGTGTGTGCGGTTTTTTCGGTGTTGTGAATTTCACGTTTTTTTTGTGTCGGTGTTTTGTGGATTCGGTTTTATAGTCTCAAGATACTGAAATTCGATATTTCAGTATTTCAAGGTTATAAAGTGAATCCACATGGAAACAATTTACAACCTCAAATTACTGAAATGTCAAATTTCAGTATCTCAAGACTATAAAGCCGAATGTTAAAAATAGCGAAAGGTCATAATCGTGAACTCGAATATATGTTGAATTCACGGTTATGACCTTACACTGCGTAATGTCCGGGATTATGTTTTGATGGTGTGCGGTGCCGTGTGTGGATGCAGGTGTTATGTCAAGTAAGTGTTTTCTAAGGGTTTTGAGTGGGAGTTAGAGTGTGTGTAAATGTGCTGATGTGTTTGATGTGTGTGTGAGGGGTCGGAGAATGTGCATGTGTGAGTCGGCTTTTGTTTTGTGTTTGTGCAATCTCGGAGTTAGTATATATAAGTAGGGGGCTGTGGGGGGCGCAGAGGGGCTTGCCCTCTGCTTATGTGTGTATGAGTTGTGTATGTGTGTAGTTTTGTTTGTTTATGTTGTGATGTGGGTGTTGTGGTGTATGTGTGGTATAGTGTGTGTGGTTTTTTCGGTGTTGTGATTTTCGCGTTTTTTTTGTGTCGGTGTTTTGTGGATCCGGTTTTATAGTCTCGAGATACTGAAATTCAATATTTCAGTATTTCGAGGTTATAAAGTGAATCCATATATATATATATATATATATATATATATATATATATATATATATAGAGAGAGAGAGAGAGAATTTAATTTCTCTTATAGTGTGTATAGATTGTTTCTGATTTCAGACAAACCATCAGCTTTAAAAAGTATTCAGCCTGTGAACACAATAGAACTCCTCAAGATCCTTATTCCCTCTGTGCTGCATGGGTTATTCTCACCTTCAAGTTAATTGTGAAATTTGTGATGCTTCCAGGACCAGAGCCATTCAAGGTATGAGTGAAAAATTAATAATCAAAGGTTTGCTTCCCCCACAGACTGGGTCATCTACTATGTCTTCTGAAATAAGACCTATATTTGCTTCTCCCAGTACTGAAAAGAGAAAGAAAAATTATAAGGACAGGCCTAAAGAGAAACACAGAGAGAAGTCTGTAGAGAAAAGTATAGCAGAAAAGAGAATAGAACAATTAAGAAAAAGATCTACAGATCCATCCAGTTTGCCACATCTAATACTTAAAGCTTTGAGTCAGTCAGATTGATCTGTCCATCAGGTCAAAACTACCTCACGTAGATCTACCTGGTATCTGGAGCCAGTGAGCCCTCAGTTACACTCACTGATCTTACAACATAAACTGACGTCAAGAGCCACATCAATAGCTTTGTCACTGTGGTCAGGAAAATCCATTAGAAGTCTCACACAAATGGAAGTCAACAGAACAATAACAACATTTTTGAGGGCACAGATCCAAATAGGAGTCCTCCTGGGAATGTCCCCTGGATGAGGTTCAGGAATAGGCTCATCAACCCTTATTTACTTCATTCCCATACCAGCCTACAACTTGGATCTAGTTCCCACGGGTACTAACCCTTCCGGTGTACCACTATTGGATCTGACAATCCAAGAGACATCAGCTTTGATTATGTTCTTTACTCTCTTGACTCTGATGCTGTTAAATTATACAAGTCCCAGAGCCGAAGAGTTGGTGTCAGAGTGCTAATTGTGGAGTTGACCCAAAATTTTCAGGGCCATTTCTCCCCCTCATTGCCTGGGGTTTTGAGGGTTGGAAAGGACCTTAACTGGACCAAGAAGGCAGGTATGTGCATTGAGTTTGGATCTGATCCAACAACCTCTTCCTTTTTCCTCATTCCTCTAGTTTGGGTCAGCATTGATGATCAGAACCCATTGGCTTCAAGACAGTTCAACTGTCAAGCTCCCGGTCTGATTTAGATCTATCTCCATCAGAACCTCAGAGACATATTCTGAGAAATCAGAAGTGCAAATCGATGCACATAGACTCCTCACCTGAGATTGTCACTGAGGACATGGACTGGGATGAGGGAAAGGAATCCCAAGATCCCCCTTGGAAGACATCACATTTGGAACATTCTAAGATTGATGAAGCAAAAGGGGAGTTGGTCTACTCAAACCCCTTTTGTAGATAAATCCGTGTTCCTCGAAGCCTTTGGTTCTGGCTCATCTGTGTCCAGGATGGCCCACCCTCCTGATGCTTTCATAGATATCATAGCACAGAGGGCATGGAAGGACACTGATGTTACAGAGCCAATCCCTAAGAAACCAGAGAAAGTCCTAGTAGCTCCAAAAGACAGAAAACACTGGTCTAAAGGTCCTACAGTAGATGCCATGGTAGGAGCAGCAGCAGCCACAAATAAAGAGCTATCTAAAGAAAGTTATTCTTTCCATTCCCCCTAACATAGAGTTTTGGGCATTGGACAGGCTAGGGGAATGGACTTATGCTTCAGTGACTTTTGCACTTAGGGCACACTGAAATACTTTGTTCATTTGACTCATTTCCAAAGGGACTTGATCAAGGAGATATCCAAGTCTCTTCTGAGTAACTTACCATCTGATGTCCAAATGTCGACCCTACAATGTACTTCTAATGTTGCCATGAGACTGCTATTAAAAGTAGCAGATGACACAGAAGAGCAGCTGGTACAGGCATAACTATTTGCCACCATACCTGGATGTGGCTTTATGACTTTGCAGAAACCTTCAAGGTATCCTTCAATGATGCCCGTTACGATGGCTGTACACTTTTTGAACCCAAAATAAAAGAGAAACTTTCCAGGAGTGAACAAGATGGCAAGACCCTGTATGCCATAGGAATCCATTTCTGTACTCCACAAAGATCATATTCCAGTAATCAAAAGGGAAGTAAGAAAATGTAGCTCAGGAAATCACAGGAGTTTCACCACTGGCACTCCTGGGAAGAGATCCCCTTGCACTGAGGCAGAGGGGAGGCAACTCAAATGGACATCACCCCAGAGACAGAGGCAGACCACAGAATCAGAATTTTAGTGGTCCCTTCACTGACAAACCCTGTCAGCATCCCTGAATGGTTACCCAGCTGCTACACTCTGGAGGAAGTCAGGGTGGTGCTTAACGTTACACCCACAAGCCTGGCAGAGCATAACTTCTGTTACATAGGTGTTAAGGATGACCTACATAGGTTATACCATATATTTTTTGTTTCCACCAAAGAAGAATATAAGGATCCACAGTAATTCACCCAATCATTTAGAATCTGCAGCAACAGAAATTTCAAATTAGCAAGAAAGAGAGTCAGTCAACAGGTCCTCCCAGACCAGACAAAATCTGGAGTCTATTCCAGGCTCTTTTTAATTCCAAAGAAGACAAGGAACCTCAGAAATATATTGGATCTCAACTACCTCAATCAATTTGTTAAAGAGACAAAATTCAGGATGGTCATGGTACAGTCCATTCTGCCTCTTTTGAGAAAGGACAGTTGGATGTGCCCTATAGATCTCCAGGACACTTGCTAAAGGCAATCCAGGAGATTCCTCCATTTCCAGCTGCGAGCCAGTTACTACCAATTCAGAGAACTGCCATTCTGTCCCATCACAGCTTCCTGAGTGTTTACCAAGATTATGGCAGTGATAACAACCCACCCATGACTGCAAGGGATCCGAGTCTTTCGATATCCGGATGATTTCCTCATAACTGCTACCTCCACCTCCAGGGATCTGTTAGGGATAACAGTTAATCATGTGAAGAGCAAACTACCCCCAGCTCAACACATAGAATTCATAGGTTGTGAGATCAACACAAGGCAGCCAAACATCCAAAAGCAAGATTGCTATCATTAAGGCTGCTATCTTCTCAGGTACTTTAGCATTATCATCCAAAAGCAAGATTGATTCTTCATTCGCTAGGCCTGATGGTCTCTTCCATCAGTTTAGTACCACTATTGATATACCGCATGAGAGTGTCACGGTGGACACTGTCAGTCCAATGGTCACAGAGTCTTCAACTCCTCCCTACTAGTATCCATCTCACTCAAATATGCAGAAACCACATAAGTTGGCGGATAACCTCTCTGTCAGTGACAGAAAAGAAACCCTTCCTTTCACCAATTCCCCATGCCAGATTAACCATGTTTGCTTGCCCCTGGGGGAGCACTTTAAGGGGAAGACTGTTTAAGACACATGGTCACCTGCAGATGCCAAACTCTTTCAACTCATACAGCCCCAGACTCCTCTCCCTACATCAAGCACTCTATGTCAAACCACTCTCTCTAAACACACACACAGTCTCAATCCCCTGCAACCACATACACTAACTTAGTTACAACCAATTCCTTGCCTGAATTCACACTCACTGTCTCAGCCACAACCATAAAAAAATCTACTTCTAAAACAAAAACCCAGCTCTAATGTTGCAGTCAGCCTACCCTCAGAATATCTGAAAATTGATGCAGCAGCCATTGCCTACCCCATTAGCATACCCATTAATAAATCCATTCAAGAAGTCTATGTTCCTAACCTCTGGAAAAAAGACTACATTTTACCACTCCACAAAGATGGTACCTCAGCCGTAATGTCCAACTTCTGCTCCATAGCTATTCTATCCCCACCTCCAAACTCCTAGAAAAATGTGTACACATGCAACTTCTACATTTCCTTCTTAACAAACAAATCCTTTCTCAGACTCAGCATGGTTTCAGACCATGCCACAGTACTTCAACTGCCTTAATATCCTTCATGGACTTAAGCCCATGAATCTGGGAAGATTGTCTCCACACTATTCCTGGACTAGGCCTTTAATACTATCTTCCACTCACTCCTTTCACAGCTTCGAAACAATGGGCTGTCCACTTCATCTCTCAACTGGTTCAAAAGCTACCTATCTGACAGACAACAGGCAGTAAAATGCACCATTCCATATCCCAATTTATCCACAACTCCACCAGTGTTCCCTGTGGCTCTATATTAGGACCACTACTTTCTACTGTTTTTTATCAATAACCTTCATTCAGCATTTCATCATGGTCTCTCGTACAATACACAGATGACTCCAGTATTATTTGCTCAGCTAAAAATACACCAGAGCTACAACACATCACTCAGTCTACATTTTGCACCATAGAAACATGGATCCACAACAACCATCTGTCTCTGAACCTTAATTAAACCAAGCTCATAGTAATCACTCCAAAGAAAAATGCTTCCATCAATAAATCTCAGTTTAACATAGATTCCCTGAACCATACAAAAATAGAATTAGTTACCCACACTAAATTGCTTGGAGTTGTAATTGCTGAAAACTTAAAATTTCACCTACATATACAATATAACATCAGTAAGACTCAGCAAAATCTAGGCCTTCTTTACAGGCCTTAGCATTTCCTCTCTCTCCCTACATAACAAGAACTTGCCTCCACCTCTCTATTCCCATCGGGTCTATATCATGAAGTCAAATGATGAAATGAGTGAACGCTCTTATATCGAACACTAAAAATCGAAAGCACTGAATGTTGAACACTGGAACAGTGATTTTTTTCCCTGGGAAAAAAATCACTGGGCCGTTTTCGGGACTTTGCCATTTCCTCCACTGTGGTCTGATCTTGGAGTTGGTATATTTAAGTAGGGGGCTATAGCCCCCCACTTTATTTTTTCTTTGGATTTTTTTTTTTAGGGGGGGGGCAATGATTTTTTTCCCTGGGGGAAAAATATCTGTTCTATATGTTTGACATTTACTGCTTTCGGTTTTTAGTGTTCGATATAAGAGCATTCGCTCTTTTTATTGTTCGACGTCATGATATAGACACCTCCCATCTCTTGTCTACTGTGCCTCCCTGCTAACCAGCCTCCAGTCCTCACTCATAACTAAATTAGAAACATTTTATAACAAAATAGCTAAGTTCGCAACAAACCTCTCCACCCATCACTGCACACCCTTAAAATCCCTAAACTGTCTTGAGTTCCCCCACTACCTCACCTATCTCCAACTAACAATCACACACAAAATACTTTCAAAACCTCAGGACTGCCCTGCCATTAACTCCTTATTTTCCCATTACAATCCCAATAGGTCCCTTAAATCAGAAAACCAACACCTACTACAAATTCACAAACCCAAACTACCTGCTGGTCAACTAGTATACTCCTGGGCAATAGGTAAAAAAATGGAATAGCCTTCCTCTGATCATTTGCACCACCCACAGCACTGTTTTCTTCAAAACAGCTCTGTGTGAACATTTCCACTTTACCTGGATCTGTAATTCTACTTCCATAACCTAGTTTTTCAGTAGCACGCATCTTTCCCATTTTCTCCCATTTCAGCTAACATTCTTCTCCTTTTTCTTTTCCACTAAACTACTCTAATCACACTCTCTCTCTTTCTTTATCCTGTATCAGTAGCAACTTTCTTCCTAGCCCTCTATCTCTAATTCTGTTTTACTCTCACCCATTCACCCTGGCTCTAATCTCTACCACCTTCTTTCCCCTTTTTATTCTTGTAAGTTCCTCTCTTGTCAACTGCTCTAGAATACATGTTGAGCAGGTCTGCTCTATTACCTCATGAGTGGTCTCTCAATCAGACAGTGGCAACAGAGATGTTCAGCTGCTGTGGCCAAACCTGCTGCAACCTGTTTGCCTTCTATCTAAACAAGTGCAGCAGTTACTTTGCCTTCATCCCTCCACCGGGACAGTCACCAAGAGATGCATCAGTCTCCACTTGGCCCCTGGTCTCCTATATGCTTTCCTGCCAATTACTGCCTTAAAAAATTCATACAGAAAGGCATGAGGTGCAAGATCAAGGTGATCTTCATTGCCCCTTTCTTGCCCAGGCAGGTTTGGCCTCACTTACTGCACCCACCCTGAGTGTCAGATCCCATCCCAGATGTCCTGAGTCACCCATCTAGGATGTCTCTACTAGATCTACAAACCATAAAACTAACTGCGTGGTTTCTGTGGAGATACCAGGCTGTCTTCCCCAGTAGTCCACATCAGTTTTTCTTCTCAAAAGCAGTCAATCAAGAAGACTTATGAAAGTAAATGGAAAATGTTTTCTATTTGGATGTCATCAAAGGGATTAGATCCTATTTCAGCCCCTCTCCCATTGATACTTTAACTCCTTTCAGACCTTTTCCACTGTGGTTTCAGTTTTTCTACAATGTAACTTCAAATGGGTACAATTTCAAATTTTCACAAAGGTCATAATAAAATCCATTGCTTCTCTCAGGATATCCAAAGCTTTCCTCAAAGGGTCTTTTTTAACATTAGAAGTTTCCTTTTTTTTTTAAACTATTTTCCTGATTTCCATTATCTCTGCTAGACAAGTTTTGGAATTACAAGTGCTTTCATGCAAGTCGCCCTTTCTTATCCTCCATAAATACAGAATATCATTGAGAATGCACCCTACTTTTCTCACAAAAGTTTCATCAGAAGCAAATCTGAAGCACTCTCTTGATCTGCCAGGATTTTTCCAAATTACTCTAACAAAGGAGTACATATGCTTCATACATTAGATGTTCCCAGACAATTAGATTTTGCTTATGCCATGCCAAAGATATTGGAAAATCAGATCAACATTCTGTCTCTTCTAAAACAAAATTGGGACAATATGTGTCAAAAATGATACTTTCTAGGTGGCTGGCAGACTGCACTTCCTAGTTTATAAAATTCAATGATAGTGTCTCCAATCTAAACCTAAGGCTTATTTCACTTGAGTGATTGCTACCTCTGCAGCATTCTTGAGAAGCGTTCCTATTAGTGACATCAGTAACTTGGTCAACAGTCTACACCTTCATATCACATTACAAGATGGATGTGTGATCTACAGCTTACACATCTTTTGGCTGTGCC
Source organism: Protopterus annectens (assembly GCF_019279795.1). Classification (NCBI taxonomy): domain Eukaryota; kingdom Metazoa; phylum Chordata; order Ceratodontiformes; family Protopteridae; genus Protopterus; species Protopterus annectens. The sequence goes on along the minus strand of NC_056738.1, from coordinate 557,236,872 downwards.
ATTCTCAGGAATGTCCTTTTGTGATACCACACAGGTTGTTTAGGCAGCTTGGGAATCTGTCCTAAACATTGAATCAGACGAAAATAGACAACATCAGATACATAAGTTATGTACTTACCATAACGATAGATCCGTGTTGTTTCATTTTCATTCAGTTCACCATCCCTCCATACTTCCCCCTTACAAATTGCATTAAATAATCTTCTGGTGCTCAGACAGACCTTAACTAAGACTCTGTCTGTTTAAGGTCACCTTTCCAATGGTAAAATACTTTAATAAGTTATTTTCATTCCATGATAGTTCTTTTTAGTATCAAGATGGCTTTTGCCATGTGATTAGAATAGTCAACAAACTCGATCTGAGGTAACTCAGACAGAAGGAGGGAATTATAGGTAGGGAAGCAGACAGAGTCTGGGATCCAAACCTCTGGTAGAAGAGGCTGAGGTCAAATCTGATTGGATATGATAATCCAAACATTGAAATGGATAAAAATTAGATAACACGGATCTATCATTATGGTAAGTACATAACTTTTGTTTATTTTATTTTAATTTGTTGGTGGTAGTAAATGTTTACACTTTTACTTTCCATAGTTTACTAGCTTTATAATAAATATCTTGCCCATTTAGTGACGGTGTCACTGTCTGCATGTCTATTGTAGGGTGCTGGCTTTACTCTGTCACTTCTTTCCCTGACATAACCTTTCTTAATTTCTTTGCCTTCTTTCCCCTTCCATGACAGATGCAGTAAATTACACTTACCATGGTTAATGACAGTTCAACACCAATTCATCTCCTAAAATGTACTTTATTTCAGCAGGTATTGCTGGCTTCACATTTACCACACTGAATAATTCAAGTTGAAAAGTGTCCTGATTAACCAGATCGTAGAGGTGAACATTGATATTGTGGTCTGCAAGCTGATGGATTCCAGACTATATTCAACAAGCTCTGAACTGATGTTTTCTTATGTACACATTTCTGCTGCATGTCATTTAAATTTGGAACATCTGCAATTTGCTAAGCAGCTTTATTCACCATGTATTTCTATTCCATTACGTTGCCCAAATTATGGCATTAAACTGTCCTTAATCAGTGTAATTACCTAGTAAACAAAACCAGAAATTCTAGTATGCTTAATTGCCTAAGACGTAATATTATCTTTTGTGGTGCCTTAATACCACAAGTTACAATCTAGGACAGATTAGGACATTAGAAAGTAAAACAAATTCTCTTACAATCAAGCAGTGACTCCAGGATTCCTGTAAAATTCAGTTTGTCTTGAATTATGATTTCAGGTACATCTTAAATCATTTGTGTTTTATAAATGTTTTCCTCCTACATACTGAATGTTAAAGTTTAAACATAATTTTAGTATGTAGAAAGAGTATGAGCACAGAGTCACCCAATCCCCTATGAACTACATCTGTATGTAAGGTAATAGCAGGTGTTCCTTAATATGGAGCTGGAATTGCATTACTTTTTCTTTTTCTTTTTTTTTTTCCATTTAAAACACAGCTGTGTAAATATCACAAAATGCTTTAAATACTGAGAAACCATTAGTTAAGGGTAAGAGGGTCAGAACAATGCGTATTCCTTGTTGGCATGTCTCCTGAACTGCTTTATGAAGCTTAGCATATTGCCAGTACATTCTCTTGCTTCTCAGCTGCTACGGGTTTTGTTTAAAAATTCAGAGCCATTGTATCATAATCCCAAGAGCCTTCAGGGATGGCAGTGGTAATTCAACAGCTCACTCAGCATGCTGTAGACGTCCTAAAACCTGCTGGTGAGATGAATCATTAAGAGATCGATCCAGATTTAATGCTTATTATAACATTCTCTGTATCCTTTTCCTTCGAAAAATATTCTTCATAATGCAATCCTGGATGGATGGGGGAATGTGTGGGATCAATTGGGGTACAAAAAGGACCTTAGACATTGTTTTGAGTGATCTCCATGAATACGAAAATTGGTTGCAGCAGCCATGAATAATGCATGGTCTGCCTTTTGCTTCAGCTCCTTGAACAGCTGTAGCTGCTGCCGGTCAAGTGAGACTGCGAAAACACAGGTACCTGCTTTGTGTTTTTATTAAAGCACTGTATATGGATATTCCAGAATGAGGAGGCGGGTGAAGCAAAAGCTGCAGACACCCTTGGGGAGTGACTTCTCAGAATTCAGCTTTGTATACAGATCATTTGGGTGAATTTACCAGGGTTAATAGAAAGCAGTGGGGGGGGGGGGGGTCATTCTTCATGATGAGAAGATGAATTGTTGCTTGCCCCTGGACTCCTGTGCTCCCATCTAGGTAACTGTTCAGCCCTGCTACAGTAGAATCAACACAAACAGTAATTTTATTTATTTTGGATTATAAATATAAAAAAAAAAAAAAACATGTAAAACTGTAAATAATGAGCCTTATTGTCCTGAATATGTTAATGTTAAGTGCCCACAATACCTACCAGACATGTTTTTGGTTTCCCACAATGATTTTTGTCTATTTTTCATAAAACATAGGCATAGTAAATTGAAATCCCTCTACTGGTTTCTGTAATAAAAACATTTTGGGAGATGTATTGGTGTTAGCTTGCCACAAACTGAGCAGTATGGAGTTTGGCCAGGAAGAGAAGAAATAGCGCAAACTGATGAATATGATTTTTTTTTTATGATAAGGTAAAATAATATATTGACCTGTTAAGAATCAGCAAAAAGTTAGTTAAGTGCTTGACTTTTTTATTTTATCATTTGTTTTTCAGAGTTCAGCAGGCTCACTGCCTGTAGAGAGATATATTATGAGTCTCTCTGCTTATTTTGAGTGATAAACCTAAGAAGAACATAACAATACCCTTCCCATTTCTCAGACACAGTCTTTCTTATTACTGTTTAGAAGGAATTGGATTTTTTTTCCTTTTTAATTGTAGACATTTTGCTTTCATCCTGAAAGCTAAGTAATGAATTACCCGTGCATTGAGGGTCTGTAAATAAGTAGTGATAACATACCCTTAAATAATTAATGGTTTTCTTCCATGCCTTAAGCAACATGTTTACACAGCATTGCTGTCGTCAAGAACTGTGGGTTGTCATTATTGTAACTATGGAAACATGTATTTTACATAGTTCCTAAACAAGGTCAGTTTAATCATGCTGCTTTATACTTATTTCTATATTTTTTAACTGTATAACTTAACTTGCTAGTTCAAAAAATCAAACAATGCCACTGTGCAGAAATCTCAGAATTGCTATTTATGGGTGATTGATAAATAAAGAAGTGCATACACAAAACAAATAGCCGCTCTTTTGTACTAATATTTATTCGTAAGCTCAAGATCCCATGGATATTAATAACATATTTGTTTTAAAACTACTCTAGCTTTTCTAGACAGCGCTTAATTTAATGCCATTAGATGGATTCAGGAAGAGGCAATAGAAGTACAGAAGGCTATCAGATTGAATGACATTGGGTACATGGCTATTGTCGGGGAGAATGGAGCTGTGTAGATAATTGTGCATTTGCATCATAGCATGTTTCATCAGCAGGACATTTCATTAGGCCTTTTACTCCACTGTAGTACCAGAAACATGAAGAAAATGCAGAGGAGTTATAAACGCTGGAGGAATAAAACAAAAATGTAAAAAATGAATACATTCAGAAACTGCAGGGGTTCACTGGGGCAGTGCAGCAAGAAGAAGAAAACAATACAAAATGTAGTGAAACGGTATTAAAAAAAAGTAGGAAAGGAGAAATGGAACGAATATAACAAGAAAGGAAAAGCAAAAATGAATTGATACATAAAAAGTATCATATGAGATTACAGCATCTGAATTTACGTTAGTCTAAATAACAATAAATTTAAGTCTGACTCCAAGTATCTTCCCATTATGTGTCCACATCTCTCTGATAGTCCCTTAGCCATCATAATAATGGTGTTTTACCTCAGAAATGAATTTGCTATCAATAAAAGTTCATAATGACCTTCTAAAAAGATGGCATATCACAGAAAAAAATACTTTATAGTTCCGCAGCCAAGATAATCTTAAATGGAGATTATATACTGCTCAACCTACATTTGTAGACTGAGAATGTCTTAGTGGATCGCATTCATTTTCAGACTGGTGCAGAGACAGTTGTTAATCTTAAGTGCAATACACCTTAAGTGGGGTTGTTAAGTGGTTAAAATGCATGCGTGGTTCAGTATATAGTTGCAATATAATAATTAAAAAATAATAGAAGCAGACAGATTTAGGATAAATACATAAGCTGCAGAAGAAAATAGGTAATGCAAGAATCTTAAAATCATAAAGGAGGGATAAACTTCAGTAATAGCTAATACAGACCATTTATTTCTGTTTAACAGTTAACAGATATAAACTCCATAGCAGGAGTAAATTTTAATAATTGTAATTAAAATGTGCATTTATAAAGGGAAAGTTTTTATGTAACTGTACAATGGCACATCCAGTTAGTGTGAAAATGGCCATTCAATTATTTTTCCAGTGTATGCTAGAAAAAGTTGCTGCATTGCTAGTGTAAGTTTATTTCAAAAGTGGCCAGTATGGACATTCAATCATGATTCATCAAATCTTTTCTCTGATAAATGTATAGACAGACAAATCCAATCAGTAAAACTAGTCATTTTGCTATTCCAGGTTATGGGGGGGGGGGGGGGCACTTGGAGAAGTTTAGAAGTTCATGGGTAAAGTTTCTTTGTCTTAGGGACAGATGCTAACTGAATTCAAGCCAGTACATGTTGCAAAGTGAGGTGCAATCATGAGATCTAGCACTGTGACCTTATGGGATTCTAGCCATTGTTATAATCTTGTTATGTTGATGAGGAAGTGGAGGTTGTAGGAAACAAAACAGAGCATAGATGGAAGGAAATTCAGTGGTGCAGTGCAGAATCAAGAGATGCTATTGAGGTTGGGATATGAAAAGTCCTATCACTTCAAAGATGTCCAAGTTTCAGATTTATCAGAGATAGAACAGTATTTATAGACCAGACATAATTATGTTCTGCTATGGCTGTCTTTGGGAGGTGCATACCAAGTTACACACATATGCAAACTCCCAACCAAGCAGATAATCATCTCCAGTGTGAGGTTCCCAGTTTCTAAGTGTTGCTATTGCAACCCTGGGATAGACAAGCCAGTGTTGCTGGCTTACTCCTATCCTCCTACTTCCGATCCCAATAGTGGCCATGCTACTAGTCAAATATGGGTCATCTGGGGTGCACTGAGGGCTTTATCCCTCTGGGTTTTGGGTCCCGGGGCAGGGCAGTAATTGCTGATAGCAGCCAAGGTGGCTTCTTTATGCAATGGGGGGTATCACACGACCTGTTAAGAAATTGCAGGCTACCTTCATTCCGTGATGAATTGGTTGATTATTACTGATGTTAGGTTATGGAGCTGCAGCTTTAAAATGTTGGGGAGTAACTTGTAACTGGAGGACAAGCCAGATTTTTGTTTATAAACCAGGTAGGGAGGTAACAGTTTAAATGTGAGCACAGGGTACTAGCATTGAGATGATGCTGTGTGATAGTTATGAGTACTACTCAGTGCATTTCCCTACAGATGGCAATATTAGCATGGATTAATTTAGTAAATAGTCAAAGTCAAGTCAAAGTCAATGAAAACTTGATTGTCATTCAGAATTATACCACAGTGTAGCTGAATGAATTTGCAATGGTTCATTCCCAGAGCAAAAATGTACATACAGAGAAAAATAATAATAAAATTACATAATAAAAATAAAAGTAAAAGTAGAATAAAATAATAACATAATGATCAGACACACTTTACATATAAATAGAACTGAGTAACATGTACATGACATTACTATAACATAAGAACTTAGTGGCATATGGAATGGTCAGCATGAATACTGCACAGTGTGATTTATATTGCAGTTCATAGAGTCCTACGGTAAGTTAAGTTGTAAACCAGTGTTAAATATACACGTAAGTTAGTTATTGCACATGAAGATGCTTAATACTTAACATGCAGCAAAGCCTGGGTATGTAAGGATCTGTACAGTCAGATAAACAGCATAACTATGTGATAGGAGAGGAAGAATGCATTGACAGTCTCCTAGCTCGTTTTTCACAAGAGTTCAGTAGTCTGATGGAGAGAGGAAAGAAACTTACGTCTAGAAGTTCTACAGTGCATACTTCTGTATCTCCTACAGGTGGACATATGTCCAGGGTTCAAGTGCTAATCAATGAAATTACATTTTTTTTTTTTTTTAAGTAAGTGCTCTTTTGCTAGAAACTATAGATGAGTTATTCCAATTTCTAGCCTCATAAAAGCACTGGATGTCAGCAGATAGTTGTGCTCCATGATACCGGACCCACAAATGGTATCATTGTGGCATTTCATTGTTTTGATTGATCCAAAGTAATTGATATTTCTAATCTTTGCTTTTAAATGGAACTGTCCTGTGAACGGTCTTCATAAACATATCACTGAATTATTACACTGCTTCACTAATTAGAGCTTTATACAGTATAGATCATTCTTATAGTAGTCAGATGTTGTTAGTAGGGACAAAAATAATTTTGAGCCTGGCTTGAAGTTGATGTCTCCAGAGAGCAAAGTATTAAAGAAAATGTTCCAAAATTGTATAAACAGAATTTTCTAATAGCTCTGTAAAGGGCTTGATGGGTGGGGGTGGGGGGGTGATAAATTAAATGCCGTTTTTCACATTTGTGCTTAAGCCATATCATCACTGAAATTGAGAAAGTGCCACATGTGAAATTTAAAACTAAATTTGGTAGTACATTATTCTATTGTTTAGGGACTTGAGTCACTGTGTGCTGCAATGCATGTAGTGGTGGTTATCATGATGCATGAATGAATCAACAGAATAAAAGCAATTCATCCGTGATCCGTGTATGAATCAAATGGATTAAAGCTATTCATTCATGAATCAAAAGGATTAAAGCTATGCACCCTTGATTAATGTAAGAATCAAAAGTATTACAGGTGTACATCCATGATTCATACATTATTCAAAAGGATTAAAGCATGCATCCTTGATGTATGCATGAATCAAAAGGATTAAAGCTATGCATCCATAATGTATGAACAAAACTGAAGGATTAAAGATATGCATCCTTGACGTATGCACAAATCAAAATTATTAAAGCTGTGCATCCATAATGCATGCATGAATCAAATGGATTAAAGCTATGCATGAGGTAGGCTTGTGAAGTAGAATTTTTGATCAGCTGTCATATTGCAATTTCTGATTTGTGCAAGTAGGAAAATCGTTTTGAGTAAGTATACGTGGCATAGAACCCTAGTGGAAGGGGGTGGGTGGGTGGATGGAAAAAAAGAACTAGCAGTGTGTCCACTCCTTGGTGTCAGATATTCAATGCTCCTACTAGGAGACATCATGTGAGATGCCAGAACAGCTGGCCAGTGGAGGGGAGTCCTCTGTGTGTTATGCATGCTCTATGAATGAAAAAAAAAGAATGTGGTATCAGAGGATAGATCCAAGAAGAAATGGCATCTTACCTTAAAAGGGTCCAGATTTCAGAGTGAGGGAGGTGGCAGACAAGTGAGAGGTGTGAAGGCAGCCATTTGGATGGAGGATAATGAGTAGCTTTGATTCCTACATAAGGGTACTGTTGCTGCCCAAGTAATTCTGGGACATTTTGCAGGGGATTTCCTGAGATATTCTGATATTCTGTAGTGTACCTTTCTTAGAGGTATATTCTGGAATAATGAGCTGGGTTTATCCCACTGATGATTTGCTCAGCTGTGAAATAGTATACTGAACACAGAAATGACACAATCAGAAATGTATAGGCATCACAAAATAGACACATCTGGGCAAACAAAATAAGATAAGAGGACAACAGTCTTCAGAGGCAAAAAAGTTTTAATGCATGTGTGTTAAAGTACATAGGATAGTCTATTGTAAGATACAGACTGGGCCAGTCATAGGAAACTTGTTAAAAGTAGAAAATACTTTCTATAATATAACAATTTCCAGAACATTTTTAGATGACCCTTCACAGATGTTAGCAGCATAATCCACATGGTAGAATTGCAAATGCCTTTCAGATAGAGTGTGTAAGTGTTGTATTTGAAATGTTACTCTCAAACTGATTATGAAGTGTTGTACTCAGATCATTTTCAAGCAGACTATGCAGGTTTGCTACCAGAAGATTCAAGACTAACACAGCTCTGATAATGCTGTGCATTTCAGTACACCTGGTTATAAATATTAGAACATTTCCCAATAAAGCAAAAGGAGACTTCTTTTGTATTTTGGCACTGATGTGTGACACTGATATTGGCTGGATGAACAATTCTTATTAAACATTTAACATTGTACACTGCTTTATTAAATCTAACAGTGAATATGATGCTATAGACTGGGAACACTCTGAATGCTGTTTGTGCTTTCTCTTTAATTTCTCCAAGTTTTTTAGTTTCTAATACCATGACGGGAACGTACCCCATTCCTAAGTCAAAGTATGACTAAAATTCATTAAATTAGTATTGTTTCATAAGTTCATATGTTCATAGGATGATACTAGGCTATTGGCCTGGAGGCCCTTATAAGCTTAGCCAAGAATTTCACCCATGTTCTCACAAAGTCAGCACCTGTTTTCCCTGTCCAGCAGGTACACAGTTGGGATCCCAGGGGTATATTTTTTGTTTCCTATCCAGTCGTCCAGGTTCCTCTTAAAGAGGGCTAGTGAGGTACTCTGCTTGACACAGAGAGGAGGTCTATTCCACAGATAGGGGAGTAGTTGGAACACAAATCTGTCCCACCAATAAGTTATATTAATGTCACAGACCAGATGCAGACTGCGCGAGTGGAGTTTGACTTACGGATATGCAGCAACTCCATCAAGGCTGTCTGAGACGGCCTTGTATGCCAGATACAGGTCACATCTGAGCAGTCTGTACAAGACTGAGTAGAAGGACATGGCTTTTAGCCTATCTGTATAGGATAGGTTTTTGAGACCCTGTATTTTCCTGGTCAGGAACCTCTGTGGTCTCTCCAACTGCTGCATGTGCTTGGCAAGGTACATGCCAAAGGGGGAATTGTACTCAATAATGGGTCTTATAAGGAAGGAGTACATGGATGTTATGACCTCCTTGTTCCTGGATGAAATACACTTACTTATGAGGTGGGCCATGTAGAAAGCCTTCCGTACAATGGAGGCAATATGGTGATCAGAAGTCAGGTTGCTATCAACCTGGGTGCCCAAGTCCCTCACAACTGATTGCATGCTTAGTAAGTTGTTATTAATGTGATAATTAGTGGGGACACCATTTTCCCTAAAGGGGATAATGATGCATTTCTTGGCATTAAGTTTGAGGCCATGCTTCTGGCACCAGTCATCAGTTTGGTTAAGGCCCTCTTGGAGGATGTGGACATCACTAAGAGACTTTATGACAGTGCCCAGCTTGCAGTCATATGCAAACTTGGTCAGCCACAGACCACTGGTTTTGGCTTGCACCTCAAAAAAGTATATCCCAAACAGTAGAGGTCCCAAGACCGATCCTTGGGGTACCCCACTTATTATGGGTCTACTACTAGAGGTGGCTTCTTCTATTTTGACTGAGTTGGTTCTATCAGTGAGCCAGTTAGCTACTCATTTGGTAACATATGGGTTGATGCCTAGCTGGGAGTGTTTATCTATTATGCCTGAGTGGGGAATAGTGTCGAAGGCTTTGGCTAGATCAAGATAGGTGGTGTGCACTGTCTTGCCCTCATCCATGGCTTTGGTGACTGTTTTGAAGAAGGTGACCAAGTTTAAGAGGCATAATCTCCCTTTGACAAAACCAAACTGTGTGGAATCAAGTGTTTGGAGGTTGCCAATGTCCTTTTTTATAAAGTCAATGATAATGTGTTCCATGGCCTTGCAGATCAGGCTAGTTAGGCTGATGGGTCTATAATTGCCTTGGTCAGTGGACGCTCCACCTTTGTGCAGAGGGATGATGGTGGCTGTCCTCCATTCTGCTGGGACAAAGCTGGTGCACAGGCTTTGGTTAAATAGGGTGCCTAGTGGTGCTGAGAGCTATTGCCTGAGTTCATGTAGGACACAGCCATGGAGGCTGTAGTTTTTGCCTTTGAGAGTGCATTAATAACTTGCTCCCTGGTGATGAGGGGAGGGGGAGCAGGTGCTGGGGATGTCCTGGTTTACTGATGGGGAGACATGGGGTTGAAGTTTTCACTGAACATGTCTGCCAACAGGTTGTATATATCTGTGGTGTTTATGTATATGGTATTCTTGACCACCAATTCAGAGCAGAGTTGGTAGTTACCTTTGAGACTGCGAACATATGAGTCTTTGACATTAGCCAAAAGTGCTCTTCACAGCACTCACAATGTGCCCAGAACTGGGGTCCGGAGCTGCTGTGCAGGTACCGGCTTCCGAAGGGGTTTTCAGGCCTACTCAGCTTCTAATAAAGGCAAAGCCAAAGACAAAGGCAAAGACTCCTTCCAAATCAAAGACTGCAGCCCAGGCCTCTTCTGATCCGGCACCCAAGTCTCAGAAACAGTTACTTAAGATGGCGGAGGACTTACTTACTGTGATTAGGGGTACACATCCCCCTCCAGATAAAAGGCCAAAGCAGGAAGTGTATTATGACTCCTCTGATCAGGCTTCTGTTTCTTCAGTTTTTTCTTCTGACCAGGAATATTCTTTCCCTCCTTATGAGGATTCTGATGCTGAGGAATCCATTCCTTCAGCTTCTCCCCCTGAGGATTTCTCTTTTGGGGAAACTTTGCATGAGATGAGGGAACATTTTCACTGGGAAGGACAGGAGTACTCAGAATCTAAGAAAAGACTAAGGGATTTTCTTCTTCTTCCCCAACATAGACCCCTGGCTATTCCTCCTATTTTGGATATTGTGGATGATGCGGAGGCTAACTTAACTCCTGACTCTTTTCCTCCAGCTCCTGTTAAGCCAGACAGATATTATAGGGTTCCTGATTCCCACCAGTTTTTATACAAGAACTCTACTGCTGATCCTGAAATAATTTCTCAGGGCCCTAAGGGGCTTAAGGCCGCTTCTGCTAAAAATCCCATTCCCACTGAGAAGGATTCCAGATCTTTAGAAAGATGGGGCAAAAAAGTGTACACTTCGGCTACTTTATCTATTAGGGCTTTAAACTGTCAATTTCATATGCTGAAATACCAGCAATTCCTTCTGTCTGTTTTGAAACAAAAGCTAACTTCCATTTCCGCCTGTGCAGATGATAAGGAATTACATGACTTAATGCATGCCACTGAACAAGTTGGGAAGCATGGTTTACACTGTGGATTTGATGCCTTAGAGGCTTCTTGTAGGGCTGCTGCCTCTGGTACAGTCATTAGAAGGCATGCTTGGTTAAAGGAACAAAACTTGCCAGATCAAGTAAAAGCTAAATTATTGGATGCTCCTGTTCAGCATAATGTTTTGTTTGGATCTAAGGCTGAAGAGGTGATAAAGAAGATGTAGGACAAGGCAAAATCCATGCAAATGGTTAAGGATTTCTTACAAGTACAGCCACCCAGATTTAGTAGGAATTGGCCTACAAAAAATTGGTCCTTTCCCAATTCAGACAGGCCTCAGAGGGGTAGATACAGATGCTCCCGGGGAAGGCCTCAAACGCAAGCCTCTTATAGACCAAGACAGTGGACTGCTTCCACCCCTAGGGGAGGAGAGGACAGGCCGCAAGCTCACAGAAAACAGGCTCAATGACTCCCTCTGTTGGGCTGCAGGAACTTCTTGCCTGGAAGCCCCTCTCGGAGGAAAATGTTCTCTTTTTCACCTAAATTGGTCTCATATAACCCAAGACAAGTGGGTTCTGGATGTGGTTTCCAGAGGTTACAAATTCCATTTTCATTCCCTACCAAGACCAAGCGGATGGCCAGATCTACCAAAACATCAATGGTTAGAAGCCTTAAACCAAGTGGAAGCCCTCTTGGCTATGAAAGCCATAGAACTGGTTCCACTTTCAGAAATGGGACAAGGTTTTTACTCAAGGATCTTTCTAGTCCCCAGAAAGCAAAATTCATGGAGACCCATTCTGGATCTGTCAGTCTTAAACACTTTTCTCAAAATACCAAAATTCAAGATGCTTACTCTACAGCAGCTACTCCCAATGCTGACCAAAAACGCATGGATGGTAACTTTGGATTTAAAGGAGGCTTATTTACACATTCCCATCAGGCAGGAGTGCAGAAAATACCTCAGGTTCAAGGCCGGATCGAGGCATTATCAATTCTCTGCGCTGCCCTTTGGATTGTCTACTGCACCCAGGGTCTTCACCAAGTGCCTGGCTTCAGTAGTAGCTTATTGCAGACTCAAGGGAATTCAAATTTACCCTTATCTGGACGATTGTCTAATTCAGGCAGACAGCAAGGATGTCTTACTCCAGCATCTAGAATTTGTTCAAAAACTTCTCAAGTTCCTGGGATTTACTGTCAACATAAAAAAGTCAAATCTGATACCCTCGCAACAGATAACTTTTCTGGGTGGTCTTCTAAACACAACAACCCATATGGCATTTCTGACATACGAAAAACAATTACAGCTGGCTTCAACTTTCAAAACCTTGGCAACATTAACTCAGCTTTCCGCAAGGAAATTCCTGCAGGCTTTGGGTTACATGGCCTCCTGCATCCTTCTCGTATCATATGCAAGACTACATATGAGGAAAATACAGTAGTACCTAAAAAGTGTATGGTCTCAGCATTGCCACAGTTTAGACATACAGATCACCGTCCTGCCTTGTCTTCAAAAGGAATTCCTTTGGTGGTCTAAGGCATGTACTCTAAACAAAGGGAAACCCTTCAGTCTGCCTCCGGCCAGTCAGATACTAACCACGGACGCCTCAGATTGTGCATGGGGAGCCCATTTGCAGGGCAACTGTCTGCAGGGCCTTTGGACAAAGGATCAGAAGCACCTGCATATCAATTTAAAGGAAATGCTAGCCATTCAGAATGTTCTATTGGCCTTCAGGAATCTTCTACAACCAGGGCAACTACTGATACGGACAGACAACACCACAGTTATGTGGTACATAAACAAGCAAGGGAGATCACATTCCTATCCCCTTTGCAGACTAGCCATGAATCTAGGGAACACAGCTCTAGCTTGCAAATTGGAACTTCAAGCTCACTTTCTACCAGGGAAGCAAAACTTCCTGGAAGACAGTCTGAGCAGAAACCTGTCGGACCCACACGAATGGATGCTGGACACCGAAATATTCAAGATGATTACAGCAGTCTGGGAATGTCCTCACATAGACCTCTTTGCATCCCACCTCAACCATCAACTACAGATTTTTTGCACCAGGATATTCCACGAACTAGCTTGGAAAGTGGATGCACTATCATTCAGTTGGAGAAACCTCTTGGGGTATGCCTTCCCGCCTCTACCCTTTCTTCCATGGGTGTTATTAAAGATCAAACAGGACAAGCCCAAGATGATAATTTTCCTGGCCCCAAATTAGCCTCAACAGTTTTGGTACCCAACACTGATAAACCTTTCTCTGGAGCCCCCTTGGGTTTTACCACAGACTTCGAACCTTCTGTCCCAACACCAGGGTCAGGTTCTGCACTCCCATGTCAAAACTCTCAACCTGGCGGCCTGGTTAATCCAGGGTCTATGATTCATTCTCTCTTACCCAAGCAGGTTATGGATGTCATTTTGGAAGCCAGACGGCCTAGCACTAGAAAATCTTATGCAGGAAAATGGAAAAGATTTTGCACCTGGATGCAGGCTCAGGATTCGGACCCTCTTATTCCTGACATTCCTCTGATTTTACTTTACCTGACAGACCTCTTACATAAGGGTCTCTCTTTTTCTTTCATAAAGATACATGCCTCTGCTATTTCTGCTCATTATAATACACACCCTCCAATCTTTTCCCACCAGCTCATGAGACAGTTTCTCAGAGGAGCAAAGAACTTAAGGCCCCCTAGATCTCCACCCATTCCTGCCTGGGATCTCAACTATGTTCTGGAAAAACTCACCTTACCTCCTTTTGAGCCTGCTGCCACATCTGACATCAAGTTTTTATCTTGGAAGACAGCCATCCTGTTAGCTCTGACCTCTGCCAGGAGAGCTTCGGAGTTGCAAGCTCTCATGGCTGTGGAACCATATATTATTTTCATCAAGATAGGGTGTCTTTAAGGACTAATCCTACTTTCATGCCTAAGGTGGTTTCCAAAGTGGCTTTAAATCAAACTATTCACTTGCTAACTTTTTTCCCCAGTCCTCAAAATAAGGGGGAAAGGATCTTGCATTCCTTGGATGTACACAGACAACTACGTTTTTACCTGGACAGAACTAAGGACATCAAGAAATCAGAACAATTGTTTGTTTCTTATGCTTCAAGTTCCCAAGGTAAAGCCATTTCAAAACAGACTATTTCAAAATGGATTGCTCATGGAATCAGATTTTGTTATTCACACCATGGAAAGCAAATCCCAGGGAGTATAAGGACTCACTCTACCAGAGCTGCTGCCACTTCAGCTGCCTTCCTCAGGGGAGTTCCTACCAAAGACATTTTGGAAGCTGCAACTTGGAGTTCAGTGCATACTTTTTCTAAGCACTACAATCTACCTCTCTACTCTAAGTGTAGGGCAGGCTTTGCTTCTGCAGTCTTGCAGGGCCTTTTAGCCGCCCCCCTCTACTTTATGACCACCTCCCTTTTATTCTGCTTTGGGATTCAACCCTACAGTCATGAATGCAACAGTGAAACACGATGAACATAGTACAGTTGTGTACACTTACCATAAATGTAGATGTTCGAGTGTCTTCACTGTTGCAGTCTGTGTTTCCCTCCCTCCTGTCCCCTCTTATTTTTTCTTTTGTGTGGTTCCCTTCTTCACCCTTTTTCTGAGGTGTATTTGCAAAGGGTATGGGATCTTACTCATTTTGGAACTCCTGACATCTGGGGCAAGAAAAACTGGAGAACATGGCGTCGGCTGTCAGTTTTGCACTCCTGGCACTCTGACGTCAGGGAGCATGGCTGAGCAGCCGACACCGGACCCAGACTTTGGGATTCTGGCTGACCGAGGACTGACTGCCAGCAGGGGAGAACCCTACAGTCATGACTGCAACAGTGAAGACACTCGAACATCTACATTTATGGTAAGTGTACACAACTGAACTTTCTTTTATACATTGACATAATTAGTCACAAAATTTCATTGGTGAGCTCATGAATATTCATTAATATACAAAATCATAAATATTCATTAAGACCAGGATGGAAAAGGTTACCCAATTTAACAATCCATTTCTTTTCTTTTATATTTAATTTACTGTGCCACCCAGATTTGTTGGATCTGTCGCCTATTATTTTATCAATGATGGTGAAATCAAATCTTGCTGTATTATGTTTGAGAGTATGTTTATACAAGGCGTTACTCATTCTTTTACATTTTACATCACTGACGTGTTCAGAAATACGTAACTTGAGAGGCCTAGATGTTTGCCCTATGTAAAATGCATGACAACTGCAAGAGACCATATAGATAATCCAATCCGTGTTGCAATTTGCAAAAAACCTGATATCAAATATAGTGCTGCAATTACTACTGGAGAAATTTTTAGTTTTTAGCACATGTTTACAATGGCTGCAATGTCCACATGGCATGCAGACCACAAGTTTATCTCCAGAAATTAAAGTTTGGATTGTGTTCTGATTAGTAACATCATGGTAATGTTTGTAATGACTAAAATGGGATCAGAGATTTTTCCCCTTTCTAAAAGAAAACATACAAGTCTCGGATAAATACTGTGACAAAACATTGCCGGCTAATAGAATGTTCCAATGTCGGCTGATAGCATCAATAACTCTGTTTGTATTTCTACCGTATGTGGTAGTGAATCGTAGATTGTTGCTTATGTTATGGGATTTCTGTTTGTACTTGAGAAGGTCTTCCCTATCCAGATTTGCAGCATAGTTGCTTGCTGTATGTACATAACCCATACTGTAGCCCCTTTCTTCAAACCTGTTTGACAGATCTTTACAAAAAGCCTGAAAGGTGTTATCTTCTGAGCAAATAAGTCTCATCCTAATAAATGGAGACTTGGGTATGTTTTTGGTGATATGTGCTGGATGAAAGCTGGATGCATTGAGTAAGGTGTTGTATTCCGGATATTTCCTGAATACGTCTGTGCGAAGGGTATTATCCTTGTTCCTTGTTACCAGCACATCTAAATATGTGATCTTGTGTTGGTCATAATTGATGGTAAATTGTAAGCCCCATTTGTTATCATTGAGATACTCAACAAATTCCATCAGATATTCTACATCAGACCTCCACACCATCCAGCAGTCATCCAGATATCTACGCCAAATATCAATTTCCATTAAATATATGTTACGTGTAACATCATAAATGATTTGTTCTTCTATGTGTGCCATATATAGATCGGCATATATGGGGGCAAATGATGCGCCCATTGCAGTACCCCGTATTTGCAGATAACATTGTTTCCCATAGAAGAAAACATTTTTGGTGAGAACATGTTCAGTTAGGCATATAAGAAAAGTATTAAAGCCAGGTTTGTATAGCTCTGATTTATATAGCCAATATTCTACTGAATCCAGCCCCGCCCAATGTGGTATGTTGGTGTATAGTGCACTAACATCCAAGGTGCATAACAACCAATCATCTTCAATTTGCATGTCATTTATGATACCTAAAAATTCTTTGCACTGTTTGCCATGGTATATGCAATGGTGAAGTAAGTCAAATTCTCCCACTCCTGAGTGCTACCTTTTGGATATGGGATCCATTCCATGGTTTGTAAGATGAGTGCAAGCCACAGCTGCCTCTGTTGCAGGTGAGTGGGCAAATGTCATGGACATATTTCTTGGACAGCAGGCCATTACTTGGTGTGACATTGAGGCCTTGTATTTGGTGGAAGCTGCATACTCAAGAAGAGTGAATGCTGTGAGTACCTTAAAAGCTGCTTCCACAATAGGGTATTTGTAGCGTGTGCACACATATGCTTCCAGTGTTTGTTAAGGTATGTATTCCCCATATTTGTTGTCCTAATATAGGATTCCATATTACACATCCATTGCTCATTTTAGGATCACATTACAGGTTGTAAAAGGTGTGGAATGTGGTATTGTGATATGCCATTGTGTAGATCTGTAACATTTGCTATTGTAATAGTGGTGTATACACTGTTGTAGCCACTGTATAAGGGTAATGTTTTAGACATGTCCCTACTGTAGGCCATTTGTCTCACCATTATGTTCATCTCTGTCCACACATCTTGCACTGATAGGTTGTTAGGTATACTGCAGGACTCTTACATACCCTTCAGATATGCCACCATGGTGACCACTGCAATGCAGTGCAGTTAACAGCAACAATAAGTGAACATGTACAGCATGCATTATGGGTAGGTGTGTTAAATGTGTGCATGGCAAATACCATGGCCATAACATGGCCCGTGTATTGGCAAACCTGAACAAAACAACTCCATACTCACCAGCTACAAGCTGCTGCCCCAGTTGTATACCAGAAGGACCTACATAGTTGTGTGAGAGATGTAATGTCAGTAGCCACACCTGTGGCATTGGTACATGGTGGGGGCAGCATTTAAGTACAACAACAGTACAAACCCACAATACTAGAGATTATGCACATCTGTTCATTACTACACTGCAGCAACAGACTATGTCTGACATATGCATGACGATTCTTTACAGATGAAGATGGATAAGCAACAGTGGTCTACTAATGTGCCATGGGGCCTTACCTGCATGCTCTTTGTCCATTGTGTGAGTAGCACCCACCTTCACAATGCTATCTTCAGGTTCTTGGCTTGGCTGGGGGGCAGGTGCCCAAGGGCTGACGAGGAGCTCCTCAGCATGTGTCAGTGGGTGCTGGATGGCATGACCCCACCTGTGGCTAGTTGGTCCCTCCTAACTGCAGCAGCATACTGACAGGCATGGCGGATGAGATCAGTACAACGATGTCGCACCTACTCATAACTGCAGTTATGCAGGCTGACATCACTTACCCTATGGACGAGCTTGTTCCACAGGGTGGTCCTCTCCTGCAGATCATGGGCCCTGCATCCAAAGAAGATTCTGTGATGCAGTGCAATGAAGTTTATGATAATATCGGAGTATACACAGTGAGACATTCATAGGACATGGTACCTGGAAGACATAAACAGGAAAAAAGGTCAGAGGACCTCATACTGCAAGTAGTTATTAATCAACATCTCCCCCCCCCACCATATCTGCAACAATAATCTAAACACAAAAATCAATGGGTATCTTTACACCAAACCTGCTGTTGGGAAATATATAATATTGTTCAACAAATATTGAAATGTGCTTCTATTCATGTTCCGTGTTGAAACACTATCATTGGTGGCCTGTTGCTGTCAATGTAACCTGAATGATGTTGTAATGGGTGCTGTGGTTCTAAATATGCATGTGTTCTGTTTGCTATGCAACTGTTCCAAATCTGGTGTTTTGGGTTAATGGGAATATCTATGCATGCTGTTATAACCAATCCTGGATTGTGTTGACTGTTACTAACCCGCATATGTTCTAGAACTGCCACACAATAGCATGTTTGGGAAGGCCGTTCCCAGTGGACCCCCCTCTCCCACCTCATCTGGCCATGGCACTGAGCCACAGCACGTCTGGGACCCACCCCAGGAGCTCCTCATCTGCTGGTCCTGCACTACCTTCAAGCAGAACCACCTCAGGAGTTGGGGTTCATCCCCCCCAGAAGCGGGCACAGTCAGAATCCTGTCACCTGAATTCAGGTCCAGGGTCTGGTGCATAGGGAGCTCCACAGAGATTTGGGAGATCTGCTACACCAGCTTGAGGGCCTCATGGTGCAATTAGAGGGTCAGCCTGCCCCTCCTGCTCAGCTCCCAGCACAGCCACCTTCAGGGCCGTGAAGGTGCAGTAGTGACTGTCCATGGGTGGAGACCTCAGTCCCACTGTTTCCATTTGGGGTTTCATGGGCTTCCAATTTCCAAACACCCCTCCCCGTCCAAGGTGTTTACCCCCCACATGTGTCATATACCACCCCTGTATGCTGAATTGTCTGTCTTCTGACGCAACCTACCTCCCCAAATATAACTACTATCCTTCCCCAACATCCCACTCTCACCTTAACAAAAAAGGGCAATCTGTTCACAAAAAGAATTTCACACCATACATAATTGTCCATTTCGCACATGCTTACAACTGCTTAAAAGTGCCTTAATCACTCTGTATCCAACAGCCCTTGTTTTGGCCAGCAAAAAAAATATCAGCCCTTGCAAGTGTCTATAGAGAGAGAGAGAGAGAGAGAGTGCATTTAGACATCGGATCCACACTCTGAACCTCCTTCCTCCACAGCTGAACTGTTCTGCCTTGTTACAAAACAGAGCATCACATGTGGACACAGCCTAACATTAGGGGGATATATAGGGACAGATCATAGATATGCCTATTACAAACTTAAGAAGTTTGTGCACAATACATTTCACATTACCTTGACTGTTCTGAAGGTGGTGGGGTCTGAAACTCATGTGTCTATCATAATTTCATTACTTCCACCTTCAGCTATTTGCCAGACTAACATACATGTTTGGAGGAACAGAACAAACACTATGATGGCTTATATCTTGGCATTCTGTGCAAATCTGCAAAGTTGACAGGTATGGCCCACTGCCCACAGAGCCAGATGCTATGTACATAGCAGTTGTTCAGCAGGGCATCATTACAGCAAGTCTTGATGGCACATATAAATCTTTCAACATCATCTATCCCATTATTACAGACCAAGTACTACATTCACTTACATGCTGACATGTTTCACATACCTGTTTTATTATTGTGCTCTCTTCTGTGTACCAGATGGATATCTTTCTTGTTTAGTTTTTTTTGTAGTATTTTTGTTTTTGTTTTCTCTCTCCCTCTCTCTCTTTCTCTCTCTGTCTCTCTCTCCCACCACTACAGGGATCAAGCTTGTTTGAATAGGTTGCAGTATGGCTTTTGTAGGTGATGCTCATGATCAGATGATGGCCTCTGCACCAATTGGTGTTCGCCACTTGCTAATTGCATGCAGCCAGCTGTGTAGTAATTCCAATAGCCAATGTCATAGCTACCCACTACTATAAATGACTACATCATGTGGGCATTATCTATTTACCTTTCCTGTATGGAGGACATCCTTCCTGTGTGTGGGCAGCAGTGTTAGACAGCAGGTAGCAATACCTCTTACAACAGGACTTGCAGACACAGGCCAACTACATGTTTGTATAAGGTTCCAAACCTAGGGACAGTGTGTGAGTATTGCTGTTATATGCATTGAATACTGCTAGTTTTACAGGGTTTGTGTGTACATGCTAGTGTTGCATAGAATGCAGTCTGTCTGCATAGCTCTCAACTGTGGGCCTATCCACATGATGGCCATATGACTGTCTGTTATGTTTTGTCTGTTCAACACACAGGTATTGCCCTTGACATATCAGTGCCATTCTCTTCGTTGATTGCTATTAGTACATGGCAACATTCATTTGTGTTTCTGACTTCATATTCCTGAATAAGGGTATGAGTCAACCAATCCTGTAACACCAGCAACTTTCACAGTGTATAACAGCAATATTTCAAATATGGCCCTGTGTTTCAGCCTCTGTCCTCCACCTATATACCAGGCTTTGTCCGGATGTCATGCAGTAAGAGGCTGTTAGGTAATGGTCTATTATTTTTAGTGCTGGCATGCCTGCTATCATTCCAGTGATGTTGTGGACTCCCACACAAATTGTGATGCAGGGTCCATATATATGAGGGCTACAGCTGGACAAAACATGTGTGACCCTGTACAGTCCAGAGGTCAGTGTATGGAGAACACTATTATATCTCCTTGTAAGACATTTTACGGGGGAGGGTTATTAAATGTTTTTAACCTAGGCTGTTACAACATGTCAGGGATATCAGTAATAAGAACCATTAAGGTATATGGCTGTACATTTTCATACGTTTCACTATGAGGACAGTGGTGGGCTCGAGCTTACTGTTTTACACACAGTTCTGTTTGTCAGTGTGATAGTGACATTTACATTAAGCATTGTTATGTAACAGATACAGTTACATTGTGACAACTAATACTTTTCCCCCTAGGGGTTGAGTACAGAGTGTAATTCAAGGCTGCTGATCTACATGTGTAATTAAGTGTTGAAACGTCAAAAACAGTTTTGGTCAACATGGATATGTGATGGAGAGACTTGGGATGGACAAGGTAATGCTACTCAATGCCAGAAGTCTAAACCTCAAGATGCATGCACTCGAGACTCTCCTCAGTATGGAGAAAATCGATGTCTGTGCAGTAACAGAAACCTGGTTCAAGACTCCTGAGAGCACCCCAGCACTACCAGGTTATAACTCGTACCATGCGTTTCGGCCCCAAACTCGGACCGAAGCACAAAAGGAGGGGGAGTATCTATATTCATCAAAGATACCTACTCCTCCAGGTTAGTGGCACTGCATGAAGCATCGGAAACCATCCGTGTGCAACTAACAGCGGGCAAAACTGCCTTTCAGTTTGTAGCCTGCTACAGAACACCCTCACTATTACAGAAACCCCACTTGGCATTCCCGAGAACACTGGAGAATATGAAGGTCTCTCCAAACACTATGTTATTGGGTGACTTCAACTACCCAAACATTGACTGGGAAAACTACTCAAGCCCAAACACCCTCGCGCAATGGTTCCTTGAATTTAAAAACTCTAACACAATGGAACAACTGGTCACCACCGCCACAAGAGGGAACAACATATTGGACCTGGTCATCACCAACACGGGGACTCTATGTTCCACACCAGAGGTAAACCCCTCATTGGTAAGATCAGACCATAAACAAATTTCCCTGGACATCCATATCCCGTCCCCACCCCCAGCCAAGGAAATCACTGTAAAGAATTTCTCCAAAGCCAACTTTGCACTTCTCAAGACTGAGGTGGAATCCTTCAAAGCCCCTGGGCCAGAGCATAATACAGCCCAAGCCACAGAATCCTTTACAAATGCATTCTATGAGCACCTGCAGGAATGCATGGATCATGCTATCCCAAATAAAACCAAGACTCATTCCTCCAAAAACAGGTGACTGGTCTGGTGGACCCCGGCCATAAATAAGCTATACAACAGAAGGAGGAAGCTACTACATGACAGAGCAAAATCCCAAAAAGGGAAGGCATCTCTGATCAGTATTAGCAAGAAACTTCGATCCCTCATAAAATCATCAAAGGCCAGTTTCGAAAGAAAAATTGCCCTAGACACTAAAGATAATCACAAGGCCTTCTTTAGTTATGTCAGAAACATGGGAGGAAACTCCCAGATATGCTCTGAATTGTTGCATAACGGTACAAAATATACCGAACCTACAGACATAGCCAACATCCTGGCAGACAGATTCAGCGCAAACTTCTCCCCCCTTCCCTCCCAAAGGAGCAAATGCCTATCCCAACTGAATGTAACCTCCCTGACATCACAGATGCACAGGTGAAAGCTGCCCTTTCCAAAGCAAAAACACCGCATCTATGGGACCGGACGGTGTCCCAGGTTGTATCTTACATGAGCTCCAAGAAGAACTGAACCCTCACATTAAATCACTGTTCAAACTTAGCCTTACTACAGGATATGTACCCAAAGAATGGTGTACAGCTACAGTGGTCCCACTCCACAAAGGTGGTGCCCCAACGGACCGCAGAAACTATCGCCCCATAAGCCTGACTAGTCTGGTCTGTAAAGCTATGGAGCGTATTATCATGGAACTCATAAACAAAGACAGTGGGAGCCTCCAGACACTGGACCCTACCCAATTTGGCTTTGTTAAGGGCAGATATTGCCTTTTAAACCTAGTTGATTTCTTTGAAACAGTTACCAAAGCCATAGATGAGGGCAAGGTAGTCCACACAGCCTACCTGGACCTCGCAAAAGCCTTCGACACAATACCCCACTCTGGTATCATAAATAAGCTTACCAGCTTAAATATCAACCCCTATATCACAAGATGAGTTGCAAACTGGCTTAGAGATAGAACCCACATGGTCAGAATCGCATGTGCCATGTCCGAATCCAAACCAGTTACAAGTGGCGTCCCACAGGGCTCAGTTCTGGGACCTCTCTTGTTCGGTATATACTTCTCTGAGGTTCAGGCTAACATGGGGGGATTATGGCTGACAAAGTTCACAGATGACTGCAAACTGGGGGCCGTAATTGAATCTCCAGCTGACACAATTATCCTCTAAAAGGGTCTCACAGAGATGGATGCTTGGTGCCAGAGCCACGGCCTCAAGCTAAATGCTAAAAAGTGCATAGTCATTCCCTTTGGGAAAAACAAGGTGCCCACAAATTACCACATAGGTGGTAATCCATTAAGTACGGAAGAAGTAATTAGAGATTTGGGGACCAATGTAGATAGTAATCTCTCCTTTGATAATCACGTTGCCAAAGTGGTTAGAAAGACCTTCTATATAGCCCACCTTATCACGAAAGGGTTCGCATCTAGGTCAAGAGAGGTCATTGTGCCCCTCTACTCATTACTCATCAGGCCCATAATTGAATACAATGCCCCTTTTGGGATGTACCTTACCCGACACCTGCAGCAACTGGAGAGACCCCAAAAGTACCTCACTACGAGGATCATGGGCTACAAACAGATGTCCTATGCAGCTCGACTAAAGAAACTCCAGCTCTACTCAGTTGCTTACCACCTACTCAGAGGTGCTCTATGCCTGATGCACAAAGCCATGTCAAACCCAGAATTAATGGACATGCTCCACCTCAAAAAATCCAAGTCCCTTAGAGCTACACGCTCCAGGGACCTAAACCTCAGCACAAAAATAAATAGGACGTGCTGGAGGGACAGATTAATTTCCCAAAGGCTCCCCTCACTCTGGAATAGAATCCCAATTCATGTTAGACATAGCCCCTCGCTGACCCTCTTCAAGAGAAATTTGGACGAGTGGATGGGAAATCGCAAATTCACCCCTGGGATCTCTCCTGTGTCCCTGCTAGACAGAGGCACAGTAAACTAATCTTAAAAAGGCACCTTCTGTGACCTACTTTACAGAGGCACAGTAGGCTAATCTAATAGGGAGGCGGAAGCCAAATACACTCTGGCTAGGCTTATAAATGCCCTAGGGCAGATAACCTAGTATCTACCTATGAACCTATAAATTAGCCCTAGGTGTGAGTGTATTCATGTGTGTGCCTTCTGCAGAAGGTTGGGCGCCGGGCTGGTAACTCGACACCATAAAACTCCACTGCCAATCATGAGTGGACAGATGATCCTCTGTGGCGACCCCTAACCAGGAAAAGCCGAAAGAAGAAGAAGAAGATATATACCTATACATATATATATATATATATTTATATATATATATATATAGACATAAACATATATAGACATATGTATATATATATATATATATATATATATATATATATATATATGTATATATATATATATATATATATATATATATATATATATATATATAGATATATAGATATAGATATATATAGATATATGTACATATATATGTAGACATGTATGTGTATATATATATATATATATATATATATATATATATATATCTACATACATACATCTACATATATAAATCCATGTTCCCTACTGTTGAATGACTGTGTTGCATGATATGTTTGAGAAAACATCACACTTATGTACAGCTCAAATAGCTTAGTGATAAATCACTGTGTCTATGTTGTGCAGGGTCATGGGTTTGAGACTTGCAAGGGCTGATTATTTTGTTGTTGGGCAGAACAAGGGCTGTTTGATACAGAGTGATTAAGACACTTTTAAGCAGTCGTAAGTGAGTTTGCGTGGGTTTGCGCAGCGGCAAGCAGTGCTAACTTCCGGTTAAATAAGCTTACAGACAGTTTGCCTGACAGTGCTTAATCTGTATAGCCATTGCTTGCCCCCATGCAAACAGGCTTAAACCCGCTTACTACTTCTTAAAAGTGCTTACTCCCGCTTACCCCTGTACTAATTTCTTTAAAAGAAAAGACAAAAGGGGTGATAGAAAAATAGTGAAAAAGGGGTCACGCAGAGGGAAAAACAATAGGGAAAGTAGTTAGGGATGTGCAGGATGGGTGTAGGGAAGTTCCATAGCTGTCCATTTAATCTACAGCAACAGCTGTGCATACATACTAAATTTGGAGGTAAATTTGGACACTCAAACCCCAAAGAGAGGGGTGAGGACAACAATAATTTGTTGTGAAGCCAATTAGACCAGATTACGTGTCCAGTGGGCATGTGTGCAAAATGGACAGCTATGTATGGGGCAAAATTTTTTGGGGGGCACAGATTGCCCTTTTTTTTAAAGTGAGAGTGTGATGTTGTGGAAGTATAGTAGGTATATTTAGTGAGGTTGATTGGGTGGTAAGACAGACAGGACAGACATGACAGCATACAGGGGCAGTATATGACACATGTGGGAGGTAAACACCTTGGACGAGGAGGGGTGTTTGGAAATTGGAAGCCCATGATCCCCGGATTGGAAACATTGGGTCTGACGTCCCCACCCATGGGCAGTCCCAACTGCATCTGCACAGCCCTGAAGGTGACTGTGCTGGGGGCTGAGCAGGATGGGTATGCTGCCCCTCTAAATGCACCATGCAGCCCTCAAGTGGGCGTAGCATATCTCCAAACTCCCTTAGGAGCTCACTACACACCAATCCCTGGATCTGATTTCGGGTGACAGGATCCTGTCTGCGCCCGGTCCCATGGTGGGGGATGAGCCCCATCCCCTGAGGTGGTTCCACCTGAATATGGTGCAGAACCAGGAAATGTGGAGGTCCTGGGGTGGGTCTCAGATGTGCTGTGGCCCGGTGCCACAGCCGGATGAGGTGGGAGAGGTGGGCCCACTGGGACCAGCCTTCCCAAATGTGCTATGGTGTTGCAGTTTTAAAACATATGTGGGTTAGTAATATTCAACACAATCCAGGATTAGTTATAACAGCATGCATAGATATTCCCATTAACCCAAAACACCAGATTTGGAACAGTTGCATAGCAAACAGAACACATGCATATATGGAACCACAGTGGCCATTACAATGGCATGTAGGTTACATTGATAGCAACAGGCCACCAATGATAATATTTCAACATGGAACATTAATAGAAACACATTTCTATATTTATTGAACAATAGGACATATGTCCCAACAGTAAGTTTGGTGTAAACTTACCCACTGATTTGTGTATTTAGATTGTTGCTGCAGATATGGTGGGGGGTGAGAGAGATGTCAATTAATAACTTATATATCCTTGTAGTACTCACAACTTTAATGATAATTGCTCTAATCATTAAGGTACAGGTATTATTACAATACCCTATGGCCTTGGTTTGGGCAGTGGTATGTTTGTGCACAGTGTGTACTTCAACTGTCTTATAGCTAAATTCTACATCTCTTATCTGGTAGACCTGTGGAGGGAATGTTTGTTAACACTACCTGACTGTTTCTACAAATATTCCCAGATTCTGAGTTAATGTTATCCACATACATCTCAATCTCTTAATGCACACACTCTGGACAAAGCATAACAACATGGGGGTGCAAATAGAGACATTTTTAATATTGTTCTTATAAACTTGGAGAGTTGCTAGAGTAACAGGATTTGTTTTAATATACATTTTCTGAAGGTTTTGAGGTCTGATAATCAAATGATATGTCATTATTTAGTGACTACAATTCTGAGATCATCCCACTGATTTGCCAGGGGGACAGAGGAACAGGCAGAAAACATGAGCCAATTATCTGACATTCTGAAAAAATCTGTACAGTTGAGACGTATGATTATGCATACAGCTTACTACCACTCCCAGGATTCGAACCATGGCTGTGTCTGCTAAAAATACAACAATTTTAAGTTTCAGCAGAGTGTGCTATTTGGATATTGCTGTCTATCTAAGTGTTTTCTGTCTAAGTCTCTCTTGGTTGTACAATCTGATCTTGTACTTACAGCAGTCTTATACAGACATTCCTTGACATTTTTTTATGTAGCACAGTGTGGGTAACAGTGGTTAACATGATATTACTATTCAGAGAATGCAACAATAAATGCCATACAATACCAGCCAGTCCAGGATTTAGAGCTTTATTGCCAGGCAGTTACAGTTTTATTTAAATATGACCTATATGGGACTATTACTGTCATATTGTCTGGTTTATTCTGTACAACCCATGCACAGTTTTTATACTGCCAGGTGACTTTCTACTACTTTATATTTATTTGGTATGGCTATTGCAATCAGGATTGTTACTCACCAGCCTTACAGCTGTAAGGGAAATATAGAAATATGTAGGCATACCTATCCATCATATACACAGGCTGGACATTAGTAAACAGTTATTGGTATGTCCTTACACACTGTTGGAACATCACCCCTCTGCCTTGCTTCTTGGACCCACTCATTCAAGAGCTCCCTCTTTCTCTGCTTCAAGTCAGCATAGTTGTGCTGGACCTGCTCACCAGTCCGTGGGATACCAGTGGCACTGGTGAGATGGTCACAGGCTTCTGCTTTATATTGGGAGCTTTGATACTGGCCCTGCAGCAGTCACTCATCATGGTTTTATACCAGAAGTCGTACCATGACCTTGGACTCCTGTATGCCCCAGTGCTGCGCACAGAAGAGCATGCCCTCAACAGCTCCTGCTATACTGTCTACAATGTGAATCTGCAACCAGTTATGAGCTGTATTCCCACCTGTGAGGTTTAAATACGTCCGATTTCCTGCCCTTTGCCATGCTTGGACAGTTTTAAATATGCTGAACTAAGCTAAGCTACTGGCAAACCTGCTTAGCTAAGGTTGACAAGACTTAAAGGAACAGGTTCAACACTGCTTAACAATGGCCAAATCCACTTAGCTAGGCTACTCATTGCTTAGCAGTCATATTTACACAATGCTTACACCTGGTAAGCAGAGCTGTGCAATACTTAGCATTGCTTATCTTTCATTTTATAGACTATCTGCTGTATGGCATTGATTCATCATTCATTACATATTATACATTTGTTTACTGTCCCTGACATCCCCCAATGTGATTTCATTACATTTATTCATGTGTGACTATACTGTATGGGGCACTTGTGTTTATATGGGGGTTTCACAACTTTATTAAACTAACACCTCACATCTGGACCTAATACAATACTCTGGTTAACAAATATATATTATTTAGTAGCTAATTATAAAAAATAAATGTTTATGTACTGCTTTCACATGTAAAATGCAAATTGGTTAATAGTGACGATCGAACCGGGAATGGCTGGTTGCAAAGTGTATGCTTTAACCACTATGCTATTGAAATACTGCTTATGCTGGATGTCTCTTGCTATTTAACTTATTGTGCTGTTTAAGCTGGACTAAGCGTAGCTAAACAATGGGCACACCCACACAGCTATGATTAAACTTTATCGCATTTATAAAAAAAAAGATATTTGTTGTGTTATTTAATTTGTACCGTTCAGATTATCCCTGCTAATGCTGAGCCTATTATTCTAGCAACTTTCTGCTTTGTGGGACGATTGTCCCTTTTAGCTTTGTCCACATTCCTTACTCTGACAGGTTGAGAGGTATGCGTTATGTGCTTATGCTACATCTGTTATTCTGACAGCATTTGTCTTGGTAGGGATGATTGTCCCTTATGGCTTTGACCCAGATTTTTTATCCTGATGTGTCGGTGGTGTTATGAGCATTCTCGCTTGTTTTAAATTGCTGAAAGGCAATTCTGGAGTGCAGGGGGCATGTATATTGTGAGAGCTCTGCGCTCAGACATACCGCCTGCACTCATACATGGAACCGTGTCCGTTTTAAAGCATGGCAATGCGCCTTTATACATATGCATGGCACGCTGCCATGCTGAACAGAAATGGTCCCTGCCATGCAGGAATAACTTATTCATGCACGGCTGCTTGCTGAATCCCAGGGACAATCTTTATGGCCTAAACCAGGTAATTTAATTCAAGCTATTTTTCAGTGATAGCTGGACTGAATTTTATCTCTTCCCTTCCAGCATCCTGTATTACAGTATATTCCTTTCAACAGTTACTGTACAGTCTGACATACAGGTATTTTTCTTTTCTCTCCAGCAGGACCCACTATTAGTACATTTTTAACACAAACAGTTTTATAAATACATTTTCAACACAAGCACCTCTACAAATCAGTTTTATATACAAATGACATATAATTCTTTACAAAATTCCAGCTTGTTATGCTGGCATATTCTACTCTCCTGGCATAACTGACAATACCTTACATCATAACAGCAACAGTATAACTAAGATGCAATAAAGGCATTAGTATTATTAAAGAAAAACATGTATTAAAAATACATCAATGTTTTTAGAACAATGCCAAACAATAAAAAATATTTTGGGAATATTGCACAAAAAATGCATAATAATTTATTTTGAAAACTTCTAACATTGATTAGCTTTTAATTTCAGGAAGTGATGGATAGAATCCCATTAAGTCGGGAGGGGGGGGTTATGTGCATTAAGACCTAATTGCCATAATAACTGTTTTTTCTCTAAAATTAGACCCTAGGGACCTCCCTGTTGTTGACATCAAACTGATCTAACACCATAAATTTAAATCAGTGCTCCAGGCATTCACTTAAATGTTTAAACACGACATTATTATCATTTTTGTTCTGATGATGTGCAAATGTCTGTAAATTTTATTCTATCAACAAGATCTTTCCTACATATTACGCTGAGGAGTTCAGACACAGGGCCACATCAACAACCTTTTTAGACAGACAGTTGTGTCTACCATTAATATACCATGTTTCATTATTTATTACAACATGGTCCGCACACAACGTCTTTACAAAACTTGCATGATTCACATTTAAACATACATTTCTTCATACCATCCTTGTTTCTTTTAAATGATGATTAAAGCATATTTTTCTTTATAATGCCCTTCCTATAGATGACCATTGACTCTTTAGAAAAGTTATTCATTAAGTCTGTGTTGTCATGTACTAATGCCCAATGTTTATTCAACACCCACCTGGTGAATTCAGAGTCCTATGAAAAGCTGGTAATAAAACTACAGGTATACGGAATTTCTGTTCCAGTTGTCTCAGGGTCCTTAATGTCAGAAAATGCAATTAAATAATGGTTCTGTCCTTTACAGTCCAACAAAATAGGATAGTAAACATAAGCCCTCCTCTTACAAATTACGTCTTTCATAGAATGGTTAGTAAAGGTCTCGGGTTAACCCCTCTTCAAGAACATGGGTAATTATGTATTATCGCAACCAGATTTTTGCAGTTTTGGTAATACTCTTGTTGGCCCAAAAACGGATTGTGGGTGTAAATGTAAGGTTGAATGTGATGTTTTCTGTGGGTACAACCTAGTTTGCCCCAAATTCGTAATGTAAATTAATGCAGAGCTGCTGTCGTACTGCAGGAAATGAATCAAGGGCACTTGGGAAATGTTTGTTTGTATTGCTACTGTACTGCAAGGATTATTACAAAATTGACTATACATTTCTACAAGAATAAGGCATCTAGAGCAGCACATTTTTAGGTAAATAACTGCTTTTATTTTACAAACTTTGGAAAATAATTTAAGCTATAACAGGGTAAACAATAAAAAAAGAGATAAAGGTCTTGTACAATGGAGGCTAAAGTTAATATGACATGTGGTGTTTAGTGGTACTACGGTAAACGTGTATGAAGTATTTGACAGCACCGGATTTATTATTTTTTTTGTATAGTTGCAATGTTTTCTGGATGTTTTGGATAGCATAGTTGTGGATGTCTTCTGGATGGTTTGGGCAGCATATTTCTGGATGTTTTCTGGATGATTTAGGAAGCATACTTGTGTGTATGGTTCAGTCACTGGGTTACACTTTTTGTATGGGGAGAAATTGTCTGCAGTTGCCGTCAACATTTTATCAAGGCAGTCGTTCTTCAGTGCAAACTATGTTTCTTGCCAGATATATTCAGCTAGGTAGGAGTCCAAATGGTGTCTTGCAGTCCCTCTCTAATTTTGTTTCTCCACTTAACAGATCCCCACATTCTCTCTATGTGCTGTGTGCATTCCTGTGTTTGGATCAATGAAGTTGTAGTTATGGTTTACTTTCTCATGAGTGAAACCAGCTTCGTCTATTTGTGTTTGATATGCCCGCCATGAATCTGAGTAAATTCTAGTGCCCTCTTTTATGTATTCTTTGATTTTGCTAAATAATGTTGTGGCTGTTCTATTGGCAACTTTTACAAGAAATGTCTCTCTTGTCTCCCTACATATCCCTCCTAATACCCACTGTTGGGGGAGAATACGTCAAGCATTACTTTTATATCGAGTAAAGAGAGTCTCTTCTATTTCCACAATACACCCTGGCCCTCCAATTTGTTTCTTGTCCATTTTCTCCATTTCTAAGACACAGACATCATGTAAATAGTTAATCCAGTCTATGACTGCCTTGCCAGCCATGTCCTGTTCTTCCTGACAGAAACTTATAGATGTAATCGGCTTTGCCAAACAATAAATGAAGCGGACAGCGGTAGTAAAATTAATTCTACTACCTTTGATGAAATTGCCACCTCGAACTCCTATGTGTTGGCAACATTTCTCTGCATTGCATTTCCAAAAGATCTGCTTCCCATAGTACAATGTCATTGAATGCCCAGAACAGGATTCTTTACTTGATGATATAATCCCATACTGCTGGAAAAGTGCTATTGATTCCTTTTCTGTCCTTGGCAAATCCCACAAATGCATTGTGTATATAAAGCTTATTTCTTTGGGGTCAGTTCAGTACCACTTAATATCTACATAGATCATCTTTACAAATAGGTTCATAGGTTCATAGGTTCATACTAGGCTATCTGCCCGAGGGCATTTACAAGCCTAGCCCATCGTTTTGTGGCTTACGCCACCCCTTTAGTATGGGGAACTATACCCATTATTTTGCTGTGCCTCTGTCGAGCAGTGACACTGAGGTAATCCCTGGGGTATATCTGCGATCTTCCATCCATTGGTCAAGATTACTCTTGAACAAGGCCAGCGAGGTGCTCTGCCTCACATGTACCGGGATTTTGTTCCACAGCATAGGGAGTCTTTGGGTGATGAATCTATCCCTCCAGCACGTCCTATTAATAGCCGTGTCAAGGTTTAAGTCTCCGCCTTGTGGCTCTGATGGATCTAGATTTTTGAGGTGAAGCATATTCATCAAATCTGGGTTTGACATGGCCTTGTATGTTAGGCAAAGGTCACCTCTGAGCAAGCGTGGCGACTGAATAGAGCTGGAGTTCTTTCAGTCGGGCAGCATAGGACAGATTTTTGAGACCCTTTATCCTTTTGGTGAGGAACTTTTGTGGCCTCTCCAGCTGCTGCAAGTGTCGGGTCAGATACATTCCGAATGGGGCATTGTACTCAATCATTGGTCTGATGAGTGATGAGTAAAGGGAGACTATGACCTCCCTTGATCTAGATGAGAATCCCTTCATGATAAGGTGGGCAATGTAGAAGGTCTTCCTAACTACTTTAGCTACATGGGTGTCGAATGACAGACTACTATCAACCTGGGTCCCCAGGTCCCTGATAACTTCTTCTGTGCTCAGTGGATTGCCACCTATTTGGTAGCTAGGGGTAACCTTGTTTTTCCCGAAGGGTATGACTATGCATTTTTTGGCATTTAACTTTAGGCCGTGGCTCTGGCACCAGTTATCCGTTTCTGTGAGACCCTTCTGAAGGATATCTGTGTCAGATGTGTTTTCTACTATGGCCCAGTTTGCAGTCATCTGCAAACTTTGTCAGCCATAACCCTCCTGTGTTTGCTTGTACTTCGGAAAAGTAGATGCCAAACAAGAGTGGGCCCAGGACTGAGCCCTGTGGGACACCACTTGTGACAGGCTTTGAGTCTGACATGGCGCCAGCAGCTCTGACCCTGTGGGTTCTGTCACTCAGCCAGTTTGCAACCCATCTTGTGATGTATGGGTTGACATTTAAGCTGATGAGTTTTTCAATGATACCCGAATGGGGTATTGTATCGAAGGCCTTAGCCAGATCGAGGTAGGCTGTATGGACTGCCTTTCCCTCATCAATGGCTTTGGTGACTGTTTCGAAAAAGTCAACCAAGTTTAAAAGGCATGATCTGCCTTTGACAAAGCCAAACTGGGTTGGATCCAAAGTCTGCAAATTCCCTATGTCTTTATTTATGAGGTCCATTATGATCCTCTCCATGGCTTTGCAAATAAGGCTTGTCAAGCTAATGGGCCGGTAATTTCCAGGGTCGGTGGAGGCACCGCCTTTGTGAAGTGGTACCACAGTTGCAGTGCGCCACTCCCTGGGTACGTATCCAGAGGTAAGACTTTGATTAAACAGCTGTCCTAGCTGTGGGTTTAATTCCTCATTGAGTTCATGGAGCACACAGCCGGGGACACCATCAGGTCCCATGGATGCTGTGTTTTTTGCTTTGGAGAGAGCAGTTCTCACTTGGGCGCTGGAGATGTTTGGGGGGCTGCAATCGTTTGGTATAGATATCTCTCCTTTAGGGGGGGGAGAAGTTTGCACTGAACCTGTCAGCCAGTATGTTGGCAATGTCTGTAGGATCAGTAATCTTCACATCATTTTGAACTAGCTCTGAGCATATCTGGGAGTTTCCTCCCAGGTTTCTAACATAGCTAAAGAAGGCCTTATGATTGTCTTTTGAGTCTTTAGCTATTTTTCTCTCAAAATTTGCTTTGGATGATTTTATGAGAGCTCTTAGTTTTTTACTTATAGTGATCAAGGGTGTCTTACCTTTTAAGGATTTTGCTCTATCTTGTAGTAGCTTCCTCCTTTTGTTGTAGAGTTTGTTTATGGCTCAAGTTTAATTTGGCAAATGGCATAGCTTTTAACAAGCACTCGTTTCTTAATTTTTATACTGTTTTTCATACCTAAACAGTGTTTTTTTCATAAAGTTCACATTGTCAGTGTGATTATGCATATATTTTTACTTACATTTACAGACCAGGAAGCAAGCGATATTATCGCTAAAATCTGGTTGCAAGTACCAGAGCATGTTTTTAAGTGTCTCACATTCTTCAACAAAGTAATCAAAAAGTATAATCACACATGCCACTGTGAAAAACTGGCCCTTAATGACAGCTTTTTTTTTGTTTGTTTGGTGGGGTTGGAGCTGGAATAATGAAGGAAAGAATTTGAGTGTGGGTTTTCAAAAGATCATAGCTGTTATATTTTTTTCTTGTCCTATCCTTCAGTAAATTTACATGCAGGTATGATATACTGTCTTCACCTGCTTTGTACATAAATTACAGGAAATTAGTGGTCTGATTAATGAATTCTATAAACTCGTAAATCTTATCCACACCGTCCTTCCAAACAATAAATATTTTATCCAGGTACCTCAAGTAGAGGTACCAGGAATCCTTGAAGCCACTGCTAAAAATTTATTTTTTCTCCCATTCTACAATCAGCATGTTAGTCTAAAGGGAACCAAAGACTGAAAAACTGGTTCTCAAATACTATAAAATTGTTATGCAAGACTATGTTCAAAATTCGATTGTATAGGTTATCTCTGTCTTGAGCTAGTTCAATAAAATCGTGTAAGAACTCAGTAAACCATGTTAGCCCTATGTCATGTGGAATAACTGTATAGAGGTCCATGCCATCTATCATCAGAAAAAAGCATGGATTCATCAAAAGTAAGGTTATTACATTTTTACAGAAAATGCCAAGAATTTTTACATAAGTAGTCAATATTCTGCACATATTTCTTTTAATGATGGTCTAAAAATTTCGACCAAGAAGAGGTAATAGAGCATCTGGCATCTACAATAGGTCTCATAGGTGGGTTTCTCTTATCTTTATGGTATGCCAAAAATTGTTGGTATCGTAGGGTTTTTGATGAACAAAATTGTGTTCATTCACATCAGTTTGTTACTGTGTTAACATATCCTATAAAGCTGAGTGTATCTTGTTATGGGCAATATTAACCCCATTCTTTGACACTTGGGTGTAAGTGTTGTCAAATAATACCCCATACATTTTTCCACATGCTGTATATTGTCCATTAGGACTATCCCACCACCTTTGTTTGGCTTCATTACATGGATGTTAGCCAACTTCACTTCATTTATTATATCCACCTCATTCCAAGTGATGTTGGAAAAACTTGGCACAGCTCTACAAGTATGCTAGACCTGAGGTCCAATTTACTAATCTTTCTGAAAATGTTTAATGTAGGGTGCAGGGGTTGGTTACAAATACTGGCCAATTTTAAATAGTCATTGTTCAAATTTAAATTTTTATTAAAAAAACAACCATAGATTCAAATGCTATGTTGTCCTATCTCGCCTTCTTTCTTACATGGATGAGTTCAGAGCTGATCCTTGGCTCTGACTCGGCCGAATACACAGCTGCAAGTCTCAAACTTGGTTCATGGCAGGTAGGTATCCCATGATGCAGTGGTGCAACTCTCCAGATCTCGTTTGCCACTTTACAAGGTTGGGTGTGCTCTTCTTGGCCGTGGCTAAATTTTGTCTTTTTTCACTTTATTAGCTAAAACGTTTAGTAGTTTAGCTTTTATAGTGTTTCCTAGTGTATTATCTCCTTCTGTGATTGGTGCTGCTTTTTCGCCATCATTTTTTTCACAGGCCTTGTTGTATCACGTAGTTATTGTAGTGGTGCGCTGTTTATTTTTCCTTTTTCTATAGTTGATATCTGGTAGTAGTTGATATTTAGCTCATTTAAGTTAGAGAGCTAATCACCTGTTTTAGTTAAAGGGCTTGAAGTTCAGTAGTTATTGTGTGTTATCCCTAGTATCTACGTGCGTTTCAGTTAGAGGCCCTAGTGCTATCCTTGTCAAGTTTCTGTTGTGATATTTTCTTAGATGTGGAATGATTCTTAGGTTAGAGTGCTAATTTGCCTTTTCTTAGAAGGGCAGTGTTCCTTAGTTTAGAGTGTGTGGTCTTTCACAGTTTGGAAAGTCGCGTTTTGTTTGGGAACTCTCTTCTATCATGTCTAAAGACTCTATGGAGAGAGCATAAGCCTTCGGACTTTAACAAATGTCAAAAGTGTACACAAAAGATGTCAATTACTGATGGGCATGTCATTTGTATTTACTGTCTAGGGGCTATTCATTTGCAGGAGGATTCTACTTTCTGCCACTCTTTTAGTGCTAGAGTGTTACAGGAAAGGAGAAACAAAATGATTCTCAAGGGGCTCTTTGAGAAAGCTGTACAGAGTGCTTTTTCTTCTTTGTCCTCTTCTTCTTCAAAGAGGGACAAACCTTCTAAAAGACCATCACCTGTTTCTATGGCTCAGTCAGAACCTCCAGAAAAATTATCGAAAATTTCTAAGACACCTACCTCCTCAGCTCCACAGCCCTCAGAACCATCAGAGGTTATTATTATTGACAAACCTGGTTTTACAGCTCCAAGGTCCTCGGAGCCACAAGATGCCGTGTCTCTGAGCCAGTCCATTGACATTTTTCTGATCACCCCTACTCTGAGATCTCCCTTTTTGGAGAGGTCTCCTTCTCTATCCTCCAGGTCCACTAGGAGCCTATCTGATGACGACATGGAGTGAGTGGTGCGCACACTCTTGAAGTCGCCAGTGCTAGCCAAATTGTTCTCTGCTCCAACCCACCAAATCTCAGAGCTTTCTAAACCCATTACATCCATAGTTGTTCCTCCTCTGAGCCAAACTGGGCCCTCGGAGCTGGAGTGACTGGTACCACTTACTGTAGAACCGTCGGTTCCGGGACCCCCTTCAATGATCATGGAGCCAGCATCTGCTTCGACTCTCTCGGCACCGTCCAGAGTGTCTGGGAGCTGAGGTTCTCTGGATGGCCCTGAGGGGGAAGTTCAGGCCCAAACTTCAGTGCTGAGTCTACCCCATGGAGCATCGGCTCAGGTGAGCTCAGTTCCTTCATCAGCCTTGGAGCCAATCTTCCTTGGTCGAGGGGCATCCTCTGTCTTCTCAAAGCCAGGGACATCTTTGGAGCTGGTGGGGGTCTGCTTTCAAGCTGATGAGGACTGTGCTGTCTACCCTTACAGCTCTACATAAGAATACTAGCATTAGTCCCCCTAAGGCACCGGCTACTGTCTTGGCACCACCACATCCACAGGACAGCAGAGATCCAGAGCCTCAGGATCCCCCACTGGGTGAACCCCTCTCTTCCTAGGCCTCCCCAAAATACCCTTTTGAGGCACCTCCTCAGAAAAGAACTTGCAAGAGGAAGCATATAGACTCCCCAGATGAGTCTGTCACTTCAGGCACTACCCTCGAGGAGTCAGAAGGGTCCCCACAGTTGTCCTCTGATGATATCTCATTTGTAGATATCCTAGAGATTCTAAAGCAGAGAGGTGGCTGGAAGGCCATCACCCCTTCTGATGAGGAGTCAGTGTACCTGAAGGCCTTTGGATATCAACCTTCAGCCTCCTGGGTGTCTCTGCCTTTCGACGAACTAATGGATTTGGTCAGTCAAAAGGCATGGGAGTCACCTGACACAATGGAACCATTCCCCTGGAGGCCAAATAAGTTTTTGTCAGCCCCTACCTGAAAGGATGTTTTCACAAAGGGTGTACCTCTAGATGCTATGGGGGTGGCAGCAGCCACAAAGAAGGAACTCTCGGAGACATCCTCATCTGTCCATCCTCTAAACAAAGGTTCATGAATGATGGACAGATACAGGAAGCATGTATTTTCGTCAGTGACATTTACACTCTGATTGCTGAACTACCTCACTTTACAAGGCTAGAAAGAGATTTCCTGAAAGAGCTAGGAGATACTCTACAAGGTACAATAGCTGCGGGGGTGAATGAGAAGGTCTCTTCTCAGCTATCCACCTTAAATTCCATAGTCAACTCTTCCATAAGGCTGATATCTTATGCAGTAGATGGAGCGAGCAGGGCAGCGGGTTCAGGAGTTTCCCTGAGGAGACACTCCTTGAAGCACTTGTGCAATTTTGTGGAGCCCTTTACATCTACCTTTACTAATGCCCCCTTTGATGGTTCCTCACTCTTTGGACTCAAAGTAGAGGACATACTCACCAGATGCAAGCAAGAAGGGAAACCTCTCTCTGCCGTTGGAGTATGTTTTTCCATACCTTCAAGACCTTATCCTAAAGGTCAGAAGAGTGGGAAAATGTGGTTCAAAAGATCCCAGGGAGCTTTCCAAGATGCATGATGTGAATCCTTCCCCAGGGGCATATGGGGAGATAAAAATGGTAGACGTCGTCCTAGAGGCAGAGGGGGTCCGCAAAACCAGGGCGACCATAATTCCTTTCACGGACATTCCTATCAGCACTCCTGAAAGGAGGCCCGACTGCTCTATTCTGGTGGCAGTCGGGGGGCATTTGTCCTTGTACCCAGAAGCATAGAAAAGTATTACAAGAGATAAGTGGGTACTAAGAATAATATCCAGAGGATATTCCATTGTCTTTTCCCACCCTGTCCCACAAATCAGAACAATTCCAGATGTTCCACCCAATCTAAGGAAGCAAGCAACTATAGAAATCCAAAAGTTGCTGGACAAAAGAGTCAATCAAGACGTCCCCGCAGACCAAACAGGATTCAGAACTTACTCAAGATTCTTTTTGGTGCCAAAAAGAACAGGAGACTGGAGACCCATATTAGACAAGCAAGTTAAATGAATCTGCCAAGAAGTCAAAGTTCCGAATAGTGACACTGCAGTTAATACTTCCCTTCTTAGGGAAAGATGATTGGATGTGCTTGATAGACCTCCAAGATGTGTACTACCACATAAAAATAGACAGAGCATCGAGGAGTCATTTATGCTTCTGGCTGGGAGCCAGTCATTATCAGTTCCAAGCTCTGCCCTTTGGTCTCACTACAGCCCTCAGCGTGTTTGCCAAATGTATGGCAGTAGTCACGGCTCATTAGAGGCATCTGGGATTCCAAGTGTTTCCATATCTTGACGACTGGCTCCTAACTGCCACCACCAAGCATCTACTCCAGCAAGCCAGGGATGTGACTTTGGACATTTGTGCTCAGTTAGGCATAACAATCAACCTACAAAAATCTGTCTTGTTGCCCTGTCAACATATTACCTTCATAAGCGCAGATCTACACACTGTTTCCTTGAGGGAACGTCTTCCAGCAGACAGAATTTCAGCCCTCAGGCAACAAGTACTTCACCTTCTTCTCAAGGACAAGGTAAAAGCAAAGCTTGTTCTGAAACTTTTAGGAACAATGGCTTCCACCATAACACTAGTTCACCTAGCCAGAATGCAAATGAGAATCCCTTAATGGCTTTTGTTCTCCCAATGGTCACTTCAAGAGCTCCCTATGTCTCTCCTCATCAGAATAACGGAGTCATGCAAAAAGAACGTATGGTGGTGGATCCAGTCCAGCCATGTGACCATCGGGAGACCCTTTGTTCCTCAACAACCAGTTGCTACAGCGACCACGGATGCTTCCCAGATGGGGTGGGGGGCATTATCTGGGAAGAACGGTCCAAGGTATATGGCAGGAACATGAGGCCCACATGCACATAAATGTCCTAGAGATTAGACCAGTGCTTCTGGTGTTGCAAGCACTCCATGACTCTCTTCCTCTAGGGACAATTGCTATACAGTCCGACAGTATGTCGGTGGTTTGATACATAAACAAGCAAGGGGGAACCAAATCTTATCCTCTCTGTCACAAGGCCCTGAAAGTTTGGCAATGGGCAATTTCTTCCTGGTGCTTTCTAGTAGCAACACACATCCCAGGGAAGTCCAATGTGATAGCAGACAAGCTGAGCAGGGCAATTCTGATGCCTCACGAGTGGTCTCTGAACCAGAACATAGTGGCAAAGATCTTCCGGAAATGGGGTCAGCCTTGCCGCAATATTTTCACCACTCCCATGAACGCCAAGTGCAGCAGCTACTTTACCTTAATTCCCCCACCAGGGGAGACACCAAGAGATGCACTTGTACATGATTGGCCCTCGGGATTGCTTTATGCCTTTCCTTCATTTCCCCTCATACCCAGAGTCATTCAGAAAGCGCAGTCCTTGAGAAGCAGGATGATTCTCATTGCCCCATACTGGCCTTGTCAGATTTGGTTTCCCTTCCTTTGGCCTCATCTCCAGGAGAAGCCTTGGACTTTGGATCCAGTTCCAGACCTGATGACACAGATGTCAGGCTCACTTCATCCTTCTCTCCACACCCTCAACTTGACAATGTGGCTGCTCCACTTCCCAATTTAGTCAGGCTTCAAAATTTCACTCCAACAGTTAAACACATATTGATGTCCTCTCACAAAGCTTCTACTAGAAGATTATGTTCTAGCAAATGGAAAAGATTTTCTCCCTGGGCTCAAAATAGAAACATTGACCTTTTTTCTGTGCCTATTCAATCCATTCTGGAATTCCTGGCAGAACTCTTCCAACAAGGTTTGGCTGCAGCAACCATTAGAGTACAGCTGGTTACAATTTCAAATTTCCACATTGGCGACCTTTCTTCTAACTTAATGTTACACAAGTTGTTTAAAGCATTTTTGAAAGGCGCCTCTTTATTAAAACTCCTTTTAAAGAACCCCTTCCCCCTTGGGATTTAAATTTTGTCCTGTCTCAACTTACATTTCCACCGTTTGAAGCTTCTTCATCTTCAGACCTCAAATTTCTTTCCTGGAAGACCATTTTTCTGGTTGCTGTGACATCTGCTAAAAGGGTCTCAGAGTTGCAAGTGTTATCTATCAAACCGCCATATCTGATTTTTCACAAGGACAGGGTATCATTATGAACTAATCCGTCCTTTATACCTAACTCAAGCCAATATTAATCAATCTATTGAACTTCCAGTGTTCTTCCCTAACCACAGCAACAAGGCAGAATATAAACTCCATCAGTTGGATGTGCACAGACAACTCAGATTCTGTTTGCATAGGACAAAATATTTCAGGAAATCTGACCAATTATTCATCTCCTTTTTTGAGGCAAAAAAGGTTATGGTGGTTTCTAAAGTTACCCTTTCTAACTGGCTCTCAAATTGTATCACCTTTATCTATACCTCCAATAATAGAGAGCTACCATTCAAAGTTAGGGGTCATTCAACTAGAACACTAGCTATGTCATCTGCTTTTCAGGCCAGAATTTCTATGGACAGCATTTGTGCTGTAGCTATGTGTTCCAATCCTCATACATTTATCACTCAGTACAAAGTGGATTTGACCTCCAGGGACAGGGCCTCTATTGGGTCCACTGTGCTTAAAGGTGTACACTCGTGTGCCAACCAGGGAAAAGGTGCTAGGGATGCTGTCCCATCCATGTAAGAATGAAGGTGAGATAGGACAACATAACATAAAGAAGTTATGTACTCACCATAATGTTCCATGTTTGTTGTCCATCTCGCCCTTCATTCTTATGAACCCTCCCTCCTTCCCCCATCCAAGGACTCATAGAGGACCTTGTAGTTATCTTTACTTCTTTCAGGAGTTCCTTGATTCAGTTTGTTTCTCCTGTTTCTCATGTGTGTCCTACATATATCTATATATATATATATATATATATATATATATATATATATATATATATATATATATTTATATACATATTTACTTATGTTACTCATTAGTAAGTTAGCAGTAAACAAAAGATCTGGAGAGTTGCACCACTGCATCATGGGATACCTACCCACCACGAGCCAAGTTTGAGACTTCCAGCTGTGTATTCAGCTTAGTTGGAGCCGAGGATCGGCTCCGAACCCATCTATGCAAGAAAGAATGGTGAGATGGACAACATACATGGAATGTTATGGTGAGTACATAACTTGTTTTTTTCTTATATGCAATTTCAAATCCATGAGAGTCTCTGGTAAGTAGGCTCTCTTTCCAAAAACAAAAGAGAAAACTTTTGCTAAGAATTCAACATGTGATTGTTGAATACAGTAAGAGGTGTAATTTTAACACATTAAATTCACCAGTACAATGAGTTACTATATAACATTCAAGGCCTTTGAAAACATTGGTGCCTTGGATCATCATTTCCAATATAAAGTAATGTCAAGAGTACCAATTTGTAACTCTGGGGGCAGTGCCTGTCACTGCAAACTAGCTGTCCTGTGTGGAACTATGTACTGGTGAAATTTCAATGGTGCTTTTACAGGAAAATGTCAAATCAAGTGGTCTATGGCTATACAGGGGACTGCCAAACACTTGAGGGGAAACTAATAAGTAGTGCCTGATGATTTCTGTATTAAGTATTTAGGCAGATATTCTGATGTTGAAAGAAAATCAAGCAGTACTTACGGAAAAGAAAGAATCAGCTTGTCAAGAATGATGAAAAAGGGGAGTCACCTGAATGGCTACTGCCTGACTACTACTAGTGTTGGTCTCACAACAGCTTCACTCTTCTGGGATGCAATGCTCCTTTGCTTCTTCTCTCACCAGCTGCAAAACACTTGCACCAATCCAAAGCATGCTACAGCCTGTTTGACAATTCAGACTCTTGTCCCAGGTGATGTAAGGGTCTGTAGAGCTGTTGTGGCCCTTTCTTTGTAGATTCCTTAAATATCAACCAGACCAATCAGGAAGGTCACAGACACTCAGATTCCAACCAGAAACAGTCATGAATATATGCCCTCTGGTCCTTCTCTCGCCAGAAGCAAAAT
Organism: Protopterus annectens; assembly: GCF_019279795.1. NCBI lineage: Eukaryota > Metazoa > Chordata > Ceratodontiformes > Protopteridae > Protopterus > Protopterus annectens. The sequence continues at coordinate 557,194,265 of NC_056738.1, read as the reverse complement.
ATAAGCATAAATTCTAAGCTGGCACCTATAAAGCAGTTATTAGGCTTTCTGGTAATCAGAAGTCGCCAGGATCTAATGTCCCTATGCTTCTTCTGTTACCAGGACAAAACAAAAGCACTAAACCCAAGATGAATACAGAGATACAGAATGCAGGCATTCAGTAAGTCGTGACTTTGGAGTAGATGTTGCAGATTTTAAAGGTAAGATGGAAAATGGGCTAATATCCTAAGAGCTGCAGTGTACACTAAGCAGTTAGATATGAAAGAGTGGGTAGATTAAGCTTTAGTTATCTAAGTGGAGACCCACTAATTTTAAAAGCACAAGATAGATTGGAAGGGGGTGAACACTTTGTATTCTGGTTCTATGGAATACAGTGGGATCACCAATAAATTTAAACAGTTCAGGGGAGTGATTTCACAAAATGATAATTTATGCTTACTCACAATAACCAATGAAATACGAGAAGGAAGATGATATGTGGGGCAGGCAACTAGAAAGACAGTTGACTTTAATAACAAAACAGCAAAATGGTGGGAGGGTAGGGAAAAACTTAATTTATGTGTGACTCACAAGAGGTACAGCTCTGGTCTCTTTCCTAATTTAAATATGCAATTAAAACCAAGACAAGTAAAACACAGTATAAAGAAAATTAATCTTAACATACAAAATAAAAGAAGGCAATAAAGCAATGCAAAATACAAGAAAGCACAAACAAACTAACCTTTCCCTCACAGCAAGTTGTGGCATAGTCTGGATAAGCTTTTCCAGGCATTGATATCCATGACCTCCAAGTCTTCTTCAAGCTTGTCTTTCTTTGACCTTGTCTTGATGGTATGATGGACCCTCTAAAATGCAAAATTAGAGATATTGTCAAAGTACAGTATAGTTGATTGTTTAGGAGGAAATACAGATGCATTTGCAACAATTGTTTTACACAAAGCTTTGTCATGCACCCGCACCCCATGGCATCATGCTAGCAAGTATTGCAGTCTAATAACTTGATGGCAAAACATGCAACTTAGCAGCTGAAGGGAAACATTCTATTTCATCTTTTCTTTTAGGAAATAAACTAAAAAAAATGGAAGCAGAATGTGTTAGAAAATCACTCCTGTTATTGTCAACCTTTTTATAGGCATTATCATACTTGTCACTAATTCTCCACCATTTTAGACAGTTTCTGCTTAGTTTCTAAACTTAGTTAAAATGAAAATGAGATAAGCATACAAATGTGTCTTTCCATGTAAAGAAAATCCAAAAATCACAAAAAAGGAATTACACGACCACTCAAAAACATATAAATTTAGTGTCTACAAAGCTTTCAAACAAACCTGCTCTTCATCAGTGTAAGAAATTATACAACTGAACTGGACACTAATAAATACTCTAAATAATTATTCAATTATCACATTTAAATAAAAACATCCATTCAACAAGCTAATTACAAAATATAAAATACTATACTTATGCAGCCCTATAATACCTAACAATTATAAGTTGTTACAGCCTATTAGATCTTAGCTTTAATACTGGCTTAATGCTAACAGTGACATGTAAGCCAGGTGTATAATGAGCTCTTAATAAGCACCTGTGACCTCTCAATTGACTACCCTGCAATCTATTTTGAATTCATCCATGAGGCTTATTTTGTATGTAGCTGAAGGAACCTCAAGGGCAGTGGGTTCAGGCGATTCCATCAAGAGATATGACTGGATGTGCTTATGTGATTTTGTGGAGCCCTTCAAATCATCAGTCATTAATGCTCCTTTTGATGGAACTTCCCCCCCACAGTGAAAGAAACTTTATCCAGGTGTGGGAAGGATTGAAAGACCCTGTCTGCAGTAGGTGTTATGTTTTTTTTTACCCCCCCCCCCCCAGGTTCGTTTTCATGGAATCAGTGAGGTGTTTGAAAGATATGGTTCACAAAATACAAGGGTCCTTTCCAGGGCACACATGAAGGAACTTCTCCCAGGGGTAGTGTGAGGAACTCCAATAGTAGATGGCACACCTATGACAGAGGAGGTCCACAAAACCAGGGGTCCAGATATTCTTTCTTGGACAGACTGTACCAGGGATCTTAAAATTAGTCCCAAATGCCCACCTCTGGAGACAGTCAGGGGTCCATTATCCCTGCACCAGAGAGCCTGGCTAGACATAACAAAAGATACTTTGGTGTGGAAGATTATATCCAGAGGCTATATAATACCCTTTTCCCTTCTGCCTCCAATCTCAAGAAAAATACCGATGTTCCACCCAGTCAGAGGGAAAAAGGCACAATTTAAATACAAAAGCTGACAGAAAAAAGAGTCATGCAAGATGTCCCACCAGACCAAATAAAATACAGGACTTACTCAAGGTTATTTTTAGTGCCAAAGAAAACAGGTGACTGGAGACCAGTTTTGGATCACAGCACCTTGAACAAGTTAGTTTGATATTCCAAGTTTCAGAGGGTCAGGGTTCAGTCCATTCTCCCTTCTCTGGGTAAGGATGACTGAATGTGTTCAATAGATCTTCAGGATGCGTATAATCACATAAAGATGAACAGATGATCCAGAAGGTACTTACACTTCTAGCTGGGAGCCAGTCACTACCAGTTCAGAGTTCTGCCCTGTGGTCTCACCAAAGCCCCCAGGATGTTCACCAAATGCATGGCAGTAGTAGCAGCTCACTTGAGACTGCAAGGATTCTGGGTGTTTCCATATCTAGATGACTGGCTCATTACTGCCCCAACCAGGCATCAATTGATAAGGGCAAGAAATCAGGTTCTCCAGACTTGTTCTCATCTGGGAATAACCATAAACTGTGACAAGTTTCACCTGTAACCAACTCAAAATTTGAAGTTCATAGGAGCAGTTTTCAGCACAAAGTCAATGATAGATTGAATGCCTCCATCAAGAGAATGAACTATATGATTACATGATCACAGGACAGAAAAATAATCTTCAGTACCAGGTTTCAGCCCGCTTGGTCCTTCAAGCAGTAGGATCAATGTCAGCAGCAATAATACTAGCACCTTTAGCCAGATTTTATATGAGGATTCTCCAATGCATGTCAGAAACTCAATGGTCGATACTTTACCAACCCAAATATGGATCACTCAGACATGTAAGAGAAATCATAGGCAGTGGATTCAATCAGATCAGGTTCTACAAGGCCACCTGTTCATCCCCCCTCAGCCCAAGGGCATAGTGACCACAGACACAGTTGGGTGGGTGTGCATTTTCTGGGGAAAACAGTCCAAGACACTTGGTTTCCCGAAGAGGTCAACTTGTATATCAGTGTCTCAGAGATGGGAGCAGTGCTTTTAGTGTTGCAGGTCTTCCAGGATGCTCTCCCTTTGGGGACTATTGCAATTCAAATGGACAATATGTCAGTAGTTTGGTACATCAACAAACAAGGAGGAAACAAAAATCCAACCTGACTGTAGTGACCACGAGATGACTTAGTACTCGAAGATAAGCACAACTCAAAATAAAAATTCCAACAGCTTTATTTCGATACAAACTCCACACAAGGAGCAAAGAATGTCCACAAGGATCAGATGCAAACTTGGTTGAGCGCTTTCTCTGAACTCTGATGAAATCTGTTTTTAGGCAGATGAAAGCGCTCAACCAAGTTTGCATCTGATCCTTGTGGACATTCTTTGCTCCTTGTGTGGAGTTTGTATCGAAATAAAGCTGTTGGAATTTTTATTTTGAGTTGTGCTTATCTTCGAGTACTAAGTCATCTCGTGGTCACAACAAACAAGGAGGGACCAGATCTTGTCCCTTGTGTTGAGAAGTGCTCAGAGTGTGGCAATGGGCAATTTCATCCAACCACACATTCCAGGGAAGTCCAATGTGATAGCAGACGAACTAAGCAGGTGCAGAGTGGTCTCTCAAAAAGAATGTGACTGAAATGATTTTTTGTTGATGAGGCCAGCCTTGCTGTGATCTTTTTGCTTCTCCCTTCAACACAATTGCAGTGGCTGCTTTGCCCTAATCCCCCCCACAGGGGAAATCACCGATGGATGCTCTACTTCATGATTGGCCCTCCAGTCTATTTTATGCCTACCCATCAATCCCTTTAATTCCAAAATTTCTGCAGAAAGCTGTCAGGTTGTAAAGCAAAGTTTTCGTCATTACACTTTATTGGCCACAACAAATTCAGTTTCCCTTCTTTTGGCCTCACTTACTTCACCAACCTTGGATTCTGGATCCAGCTGCAGACCTCCTGTCTCATCCGTCAGGCATGATCCATCCCGACATATCAAATCTCAGGCTGATGGCCTGGTTTCTCCAATTCCATTAATAGCCAGACAACTAATGCTCTCTTCCCCTGTCCAACATATTATTTTATCTTCCCATAAACCTTCAACATGAAAACTCTGTTAAAGTAAATGGAAAAGATTTGTTTAGTGGGCACAACAAAATCATGTTGAACCTTTTTCAGCTTCGATACATAGCACACTTGAGTTTTCAGCCCTAGTTTTTAAAGAAGAGGCTAGTTCTTCGACCATTAAAGTCCAGTTAGCAGCAATATCAAACTTTTACAAGGTTCTACAGTAGCCTCTCATAAGCTGTGCAGAGCTTTCTTGCAAGGCACTCTTTTTTTGAGACATCTGTTTAAGGACCCTTCTCCCCCACTGGATCTCAGTCTGGTAAAGTAAATGGAAAAGATTTGTTTAGTGGGCACAACAAAATCATGTTGAACCTTTTTCAGCTTCGATACATAGCACACTTGAGTTTTTAGCCCTAGTTTTTAAAGAAGAGGCTAGTTCTTCAACCATTAAAGTCCAGTTAGCAGCAATATCAAACTTTTACAAGGTTCTACAGTAGCCTCTCATAAGCTGTGCAGAGCTTTCTTGCAAGGCACTCTTTTTTTGAGACATCTGTTTAAGGACCCTACTCCCCCACTGGATCTCAGTCTGGTACTGCAGGTGCTAATTCATTCCCCATCCAAACAAAAACATAACCAGCCACAGCACAGCAAAAAATATTGTTGGATGCACAAAATCTCCAAAGCTTATCTTTGTTTTTAATCTGTTTTATGAGGACTTATGAAGAATTAAACTGATTTTATATATATTTGGAAGCTTTGGAAGTTTTTATGCACCCATCAATAATATATTTTGCTGTGCTGTGGCTGGTTGTTTGTTTTTTTTCTTTGGATTTGGATATTTTGTTTGATTACCAGCCTTTACCTTGCATCTGGTGTCTGTGGTTCACTAATACATTTCTCATTTGAACCAGCTTCTAAATGTGACCTTAAATATCTTACTTGGAAAACTGTTTTTCTAGTAGCCATTAACTCTGCTAGACAAATTTCAGAGATTCAAGCATTGTCTTCAAAACCTCCATACTTGATCTTTCGCAAGGATAGAGTGACACTACGAACAAATGCTTCCTTCCCTCCCAAAGTGGTATCAGAATGTAATATCAATCAATCCATTAACTTGGCAGTATTCTTTCCTAATTTTACAAACAAGGGTGAATACATGTTACATTTATTGGATATTCACGGACAATTATGTTTCTACCTGCATAGAACAAAAGACATTAGAAAAACAGAGCATTTTTTTGTTTCCTTTGCTGAATTGAAATTGGGAAAACCAGTTGCCAAAGTAACTTTAGCCAGATGGCTAGCTGATTGTATTTCATTTATTTATAACAAACTGGGTCTTAATTTACCACAACCAGTACAAGCTCATTCAACTAGGTCCATGGCAATTTCTTTTGTTTTCCTATCCAGAGCGTCCATGAATGACATATTTGCAGCAGCAACTTGGGCTACCCCCCATACATTTATTACTTCTTACAAATTGGATGTGGTCTCCAGGGCTAGAGTACCATTTGGTTCAACTGTGCTCAGGAATACCCTTTCTTAAAGTCCACCTGGATTATAGGTAGATGGGGACTCTATCCCATTGAGGATAGAATGAAAATTGACATCATCAGATAAAGAAGTTATGTACTTACCATAAGGTTACATCTGTATTGTACATTTTCATTCTTCCTCAACTTCCTGCCCATCAACCCTGTACTTTCTGTTCATAAACCTCTGCATGAATAAGCTGTTAGAGGAACATCATTATCCTTTATACTGAGCTCCAGGTATAGTTTTCTGCTGTATTGAGCACATACAGTTTTATGTCTCCTATATTTATGCATGTTAAGCATTTCTTTTCTGGTAAAAAATCAATAAACAAGATCTGAGGAAACTTATGGTTGGGGCATTATGGGTAAGGGAGAAGCTCGATGTTTTTGAATAGCACGAGCTTTAGTAATGGCTGAGTTGGTTCCAAAGATCAGATACAAACCAATCAGTTGAGGAAGAATGAAAATGTGCAACACAGATATAATGTTATGGTAATGTATAAGTTCTTTTTTATAAAAAGTAAAATGGTGAGAGCATCTTAGTAATCATAGTCACTGTAGAAGTAAACTGGAAATACTTTTGCTTTTGTGGATCTTTTCCAAAACTGGTTCTCTGACTTCTGCCCATTTTTTTTACTGGGATAGGTACTGGCTCCATCCCGATCCTTAGGAGGTAAAAATAATAGTTAGAAAATAAAACTAAGACCTACGTATTATACAGAATCTGAAGAAATGCTACCTTCTTAAACAGACACAATTTTCAGTACATGGTCAGCTCCAGCACCTACCATGTGGTGAACATTCAGCTGAATTCTTGTTGTTTGTCTTTCGGCTTTTCCCGGTTAGGGGTTGCCACAGCGGAACTCCTGTCCGCTAATGATTGGCAGTAGATTTTCACAAACGCCGAGGTGCCAGCTCGACGTTCAACCTTCAACTAAGGCACGCACATTTTACACGTCTTTCGAACACCCACCCAACCACGGGGAGGACATGCAGACTCCACACAGAAGGCACTCCCTGCACTCCAGCCGAGAATCGAACAGGAGAACCTCTTGCTGTGAGGTAACAATGCTACCGCTGCACCACCACAGATGTTCATTCAGCTGAATTCTAATAGTTCCAAATTATGTGCTGGACACAGAAACACAAAAGTGACACAGATGGTTAGTATAAAGGCAATAGTATTACACCTTACTGTAGCACTCATTAATGATATTATTGTTTACAGGAATGCTAACAAGTCTAATCACAAGTGTACCCATTCAACAACTAGGTATCCTTTACAGATATCACAATTGCAAGTGCATTGCTCACTCAGTTTAAAAGATCAGATGTTTCATGAATAGGGATAGCATGTTCCAGTGGGAATGAAAGAAATAAGGAGTAGATAGCAACTACATTTTTACAGACAAAATTGCCATTAGTTGTCTTATTTTGCTTATGTGATTTTTGTGTATCCACACACATATCTTAAATTTAGAAATAAAAATATAGTTTTGCTTTAATTTTGGATACAGTCCAAAGGATTCATTAAGATCCCAACTGCTTACATTAACAGCTGTGGTAAAAAGGCCCTGTTTCCATGATGCAGTGTTTTACGATCCGGAGGCACATTAGCTGCAATAAGCAAGGCTGCATTATCAGTGAATTTGCACATATATAAGTCACTATTAATTACTACGAGTGCAGATAAGCATTTCCCTATGGTAGTTAAGATTGGCAGCCGCATCATCTTAGCACATGCATGCCTTCCCCTCTCGGTCATTTTGTCACACACAAGCACACATAACATATCCAATAGCTGTTCATGTTGTCAGAACATCCACAGTTTCTATTTCCCTGCACTGGTAGTGCATTGATGAATACAGTCAGTCCTTAATGTGAGTCATTTGAGTTTCACTCTTCGTATTCTTTAGTAAATGCACGCTAGGCCAAAGCTGCCCTGCTAATGACTCTCCCTGTTTGTGCAACGAGGTTGAGAAGTATACTTAGTTTTCTATCCATCTCCCTTCTATGTCACAGAATGTTCCAGATATTGCATAATGCCCGAGATCTCCAGTATAGGTTAAAAAATAAACTCAATAGTACTAACTCAGCAATGGTTCTGTGAGTTCGGAGTGCAGGGGTCCCCCTTTTATTTTTTATTTTTTGTTTGTTTTTTTTTTGCATATTTATGTTTAAATTTTGTCCCTGGTGTTTAGTGGTGCAAAGAGGGCTAATATCCTCTTTTGGAAGTTGGAATGTACAGAATTTGACCTATTTTTAGTGACTTTTAAGACATGCCTACTTATGTCTGGTATCTAGTGGTTCCCCACACCTTTATTTGAATATCTGCTTTTAAGGCAGGACATATTGAGTGTCCCTGGTGTCTAGTGTCCACCCCACCCCAATCCTTATTTTATATAAGTGCATTCATTTAGAGAGAAATTGCTGGAGACTAGTGGTTCAGCCCCACAATCCCTCTTTGTTGAAGTGCTGCTCAGACACATTTTTACTAGTGTTTTTCCCATCCTCCCAATCCCTGTTCTGTTTAAATGTTGCTCAAGCTTTTGTTTAATGAGTTACCCTGGTAGCTAGTGGTTCAACCATCAACCTCCCCATTTCTGCTTAAGTGCCACTCACTCAGGTACACATTTAGCGATTTATCCCTGGTGGCTAGGGGTTTTCCCCCACCCAATATTAAAAGCTATGCTCATTAGTTAGCGGTGTGTAGAAGCATGACAGCCCCGCCAAGCCACGCCAACCCCCCCCACACAAAAAAAAAGCCCCGTCCCACCCAACTAAACTCAGATATACTCATCCATTCATCCATACAAATACACACACATGCACACACACACACACACACACACACACACACACACACACACACACACACACACACACACACACACACACACACACACACACACACACACACAGACACGCATGCGCACACACACACACACACACACACACACACACACACACACACACACACACACAACATTCACACACACATACACACACACACACGCATACACACATTTCTTAACACTACGTTCTCCACCACTTACCAGAGCTTTTTGGCCATATTCACTACAATGAGAGGCCTGGAATGGCTATGCTAATCTATTCAAAATCACTCTGCTGTGTAGCTGTCTTACAGCAGGTAGTTGGGTGGGGTAGAACACATGGCTAATTAATACATCCCTCCGCCTGGACTGCCTTATTAGCCTCTACTATGTCCACATAGACAGCCCACCATGATTCTGCACATCATTGTGCAAAAACACCATGTTACGGCTGTCTTGGAATTCAAAAGGTCACCTTGACATGCACACAATGTGTTCACTTTGCATTAGCCCAATAAAATTAGCATCTCTTAAGTTTTAGCATCACTGCTTTGCCAATCCATGGTGTATGCAAGGCTTATTTAATTTCAGTTTGTTTGTTTCATGTAAAAGTAGTTGATCTTATTGTATTTTGTACTGATTAAACTCTTCTAATGTTTCACTGTACTGATCAGTTTTTAATTATTTAAAAATATGTAACTGTCTACACATTGGTTAAAAAAGAAACTACAACTATGTTTTGTCATAACTTTTGAACAAAATGTTGTATTTGTCAATTTTATATCTTTTTTTTTCTTATACAAAATATTTCCATTTTACTCTGGATAATGTATACAAAGCAAGTAATAGTCTTCAAGGGCCACTTAGCATTCAAACCAGATTTAAATACTTAGCATTCAATCCAGATTTAAATTGCCCTATGTGAAACATTTTAATATTTCAGATTAACTAATGAAACAGTGCTTGCTTTATGCCAGTCAAGCTGAAGTAGATCAATTGGTTGCAAAGAGGACAACAGAAGCCTTCCGTCTGGTAGGACAGTCAACTGGTGAAATGCTTACTTGCATTTCTTTCTATTTGTTTCTTTGGTAACTGGATAAGCCCACTAGTCGAGCTGTCCTTTTTTAATAGTGACCTGGTAGTATTGTCTGGTTAAGTGACTTGCTCAAAGTTATACAGTAGATAACTGAAGTACACTTAATGCAGGAATCGGCTCATTAACAGCTCAGAGGTTTAGTCATCTGCCAAATGTTATAATTTGTAGAAAAACTGACAGTGACTAGACTTAAATTGAATTTGTTCTGGTTCTCTAAAGTTAGTGTTATGTGGTGCATTTTATAATTAAAAGGCGCAGATGGAGAATGTGTATTAAATATGCATAATGTACATTTAGGTGCAGAAAACACTCATCCTTAGACACAGCACCTTGTTGTTCCACTAACTGTATAGGGTGTATCTACTGCACACTGCCAATGCCTGCTTTCTTCTTTGCCCAGCAGTGTTGTTTATATTATATTTACATCAAGTCTAATCTGATTCATCACTGTGTCTGAAAGATGCAAGGAAAAATTCTGTTAATAATTTATACTAGGCATCCTTTACCTAGAAAATAACATGGCCTAAATGCTGAAAGCCCCTTTTACTTAATAATGAAATGGAGGTATAGTGCCTATCCGGGATAGTACATGGTGTTTCTTTCCGTTAGAAAAGTCAGTGTAACCATAACACTTGAAGCTACATTACTTATTCATTGGTTCTCCAATGTATTTTTAAACTTCTGGGATGTTTACAGCATTTATTCAGGATAGGGAGTTGACCATATGGGGCCAGTGCTTGAAAATAAATCTTCCATCTTCAGTTTCACTTACACTATGCCTGTTAAGAGATGGAACTCCTTAGACTTCAGCTTTTCTACTTTGATTTCTCTGAAGTAGTATCATCCTGTCTGGTGGAAAGGACTTTTCAAAAAATAGTCTATAACTACAAATCAGCAATGCCACCTGCATCATACTCTCAAGGATCAACCCCCCCCCCCCCCATATCCTCACAGAGCTTACAGTATTACTATTATAAAGACATTCTGAATGTGAAGTCGCTTCTGGTTTATGTCTCAGTCAGTTAACTTGTTTTATTAGTAAAGAAAATGAGTGGTACTATATTTCTGCTATGGTTTGTGAATACCCTTCAGCAGAATCCTTTGACCAACCAACCATTAAGTGGTAAAATGAAATTTTGAAAGTGTCTCAGCCCTTAAGCTGTTAACATATTTTATTGCTGTTTTTTTTTTATGTGAAGTAAAAAAGGCAGTGTCAAGTTGCTCACTGAATGCTCAAATTTCTAATCCCTTTCTACTAAATCCGTATTTGAGAAGGATTGTTACTAGACTAATGACCTGGGGGGACTTTCTAAGCCTAGCCATGTTTTGCCAAAAGAATAATAATGTACTGTATCCAAACAGGACAATGAGAGCCTGACATTTATAAACTACCTCTGTCTGTAAGGGACATATGTACCAGGTCCAATGTAAATTTCCTATTCCCCATCCACTGGTCTAGGTTGCGCTTAAACTGGATAATAGATGAACTCAGCTTTACATGGATGGGAATCCATAGGAGGGGCAGTCTTTGGGACACATAGTTGTCTCTTCAGCATGGTCTGTTTAAGCCACAGACAAAATTCAGGTCCTTAAACCTTGAATTTCTGGTATTCTTTGACTTACAAATATGTAGGAGATTCGTAAGTGTAGGGTCTGTGGATGCCTTATAGGCCAGGCATAGATCACCCTTCAAATATAATGTTGTTTAATTGACCTCATTCTAGGCAAAACACTGTGCTTACAAGAAATTTGCCCTTCATACAGCTATCACATACTTTGAATAAAAAAGTGTTGTTAAGAGTTGCATAACACAAAATAAATCTGAAAGGAGAAAATATAAACATCCCTTAGTGCTAGGGAACAAACAATGTAATCCAAGCATTTATCAAGAAGATCCCTTTATGGACAGTGGAAACAACTTTAGTGGATGTATCCAAGGCAGCAGCAGCAGCAACAACAATTTCTACTGCAACATACATAGAGCAATTTGGAGGCATAGGTATGTATCTCAGAGAATTCTACTTCTGTGGAATTATCTTCCACTCCACAAACAACAAAGCACTTCTCTGACTCTATTCAAGTGTAATTTGGATGAATGAATCCGTAACCACAAATTCACCATTGATTTTTTACCCTAGTCCCTAATTGATAGGGGCAATATGCAAAAATCTCAACTTATCCTTATTCAGCCTGTCTCTGGGTTATTTGTACAATATGTGCTAAAAACCTAGGATAGGAATGTAAGGCTAGGCTGTCAACATTGCAGATCTCAATGGTTCCCCAAAAGAAACAACCATGACACTTAAATTCATTGACAGCACTCTTAATCTACTCAATTCCTCCAACCAGCCTTCAAACTCTCACACATCTCAAAACTCCATTCCCTCTCAACCTACTACTGAACCCCCCTCCTTATCTTCCAGTCTCCAACATCTTCCTTTCCTTACTGACCAACCAGTAGCCACTCACCACATATGTAGGTTACTTCTCAAGCTAAAACCTTGTTCAATCTCCACAGACAATCTTGCACCAGAGTATTTAAAACTTGCCGCTGATGCCATAGTTTTTCCAGTCAGTATACTCATCAACCAATCCATCACAGGGTCCTACATCCCCAATCAGTGGAAAAAATCCACAATAGCCCACTAAACAAAGGTGGTAAATCCTATGACATTACCAACTATCACCAAATTGCTATACTATCTGTGCTATCCAAACTATTTGAAAAATGCATACATAAACAGCTACTTAATCATACCCTACAAAACAAATTACTTACCCCAAGGATGCCAGACTGCTAACATCTGTAATATTTCTTGATCTATCCAAGGCCTTTGATACCATTTCCCAGCCAGTACTACTACAATAACTCTCTAACCTTGGTCTCTCCCCTACTTCTTAATTATGTTTCCGCAGTTACCACACTGACAGGCAACAATCCATAAAATGGCAGGGTACCCTCTCAAACTATCTACCAAATAGTACCAGAGTTCCAAGGGGGTCCATTCTTATACCATAACTCTTTAACATTTTTGTATACCGCCTCCAACCAAAGCTCCATTATACAATATGCTGACAGTTCTACTATCATCTCCTCCTCCAACAACATAAAGCACCTTCAACACCTAACCCAAACTGCCTTTACTTTGGGTCTATATTACCTTATCGAACGATGAAAAGAGCGAATGCTCTTTCATCGATCCGAAAAGGTCGAAACCCCTAAACAACAAAGACAGGGACCATCAATTTTTTTCCCAGGAAAAAAAAAATGGTGGGTCATCTTTGGGACTCTGCCATTTCTTCCACTGTGGTGTGATCTCCGATCTCAGAGTTGGTATATTAAAGTGGGGGGGTGGGGGTCACAGGCCTTCACATTGCGGGGTTAATTTTATGTTTGAATTTTTTTTTTTTTTTTTTTTTTTGGCAGAGCAGTAATTTTTTTCCCTGGGAAAAAAAATTGCTGTTTCGTGTCTTTGCTCTTTAGTGGTTTCGACCTTTTTGGATCGATGAAAGAGCGTTCACTCTTTTCATCATTCGATAAGGTAATATAGACCCCTTTACTTCCATGAAGACCTGGCTAAGCAAGGCATAGCTCCTGCTGAACCCTAATAAAACAAAACTTCTCCTTTTCACACTCAACAATATCTCAGCCGACTTCAAGATCACTTCTCTAAACAATACTAAACTAGAAGTTGTTACCCAAGCCAAACTACTAGAAGTTACCATAGACAATAAGTTCTGCTTTGATCTATATATTCGCAATGCAATCAAAAAAACCCACTGTAAACTAGGAATACTATACCGGAACACCAGAACCACCCTAACTTCTACTTATCTGCTCCCCTCTCTTCTGTATGCAGCTCCCATACTGACAAACATTCAGATTACCTTACAAAATAAACTGGAATCCTGCTACAATAAAACTGCAAAATTTGCTTCTAATGCACCCCATAATGCACACCACTGCAATAGTGCAAAACCCTCAACTGGCTCAAACTCCCTCTCCTCCCAGACCAACTACAACTTAATAGGGCACACAAAGTTATATACCAACCTCATAACTGCCCAGCTCTCAACTCACTCTTCCAATCCTATACACCCACCAAAAATCTCCGATCTGAAGAAAAACAACTAGTAACGCTACACAGACCAATCAAAAAAGCTGGTCAATGTCTGTGCTCTTACACTGTAGCAAAACACTTGAATGCTCTACCAAGCAGCAACAGGACAATTATTGACCACAGGAATTTCAACCTCACACTAAAAAAACACCTGCAAGTCACTAACATCTGCCCCTGTTCCATAGCAATCTAGCAACCCCTGTAGGTTTCAACCTAGCCCCCCAGTTCCGCTTTTTTTTTCTACAAACTAGCCACTAATCTTTCTAGTGTACTTAGCCAAACCTTTATCTTCTCTTAATCTCTCCTTATTTTCCTAAGCTCTACCAGCAGTCATCTTAAGAACCCCTGTAGACTCCCTTCTTAAATTGTACAAACTTTATTATATTTGTACTCTATCAGCCTTTCCACACAATTGTAACCAGAAAAAACAATTGCATTAACCTTTATTCATGTACTCTTAGATTGAAATATGCACTTCTCTAAGAATTTTCAGCTGCCAATATGCCAACAAAACCACCCATAATATGTAAGCTACACTTCTTTTGAACTGTAATTATCACTGTATTTCAGTTGTGTAAAATGTGTTCATTGTTGTATAATTGTTTTTTATCTTTGTAACTTTTTTTTATTTTTTTATGCTTTGTGGAACTTTTCTCCCCGAGCCTCTGCTAAAATGGGTTCCTGACCCAGTCGGACTTTCACGGTCAACAAATTTCAAATAAATAAAATAAATACTTAGCTTTATGGCTTGACCATAGGCTTATAGGAGGTTACTATGCTAACAGCCCCAGGACCCTTACAAGCCTAGCCAAGTTTAACCCGTGTTCCCAAGGGTGTCTGGTTCAAACAGACAATAAAATCAGCACCTATTGCCCCTGTCCAAGAGGGATACAGATGGAACCCCCAGGGTGAACTTCCAGTTACCCATCCAGTCATCCAAACTGTGCTTAAATAGAGCCAATGAGAGGCATTGTTTAACATGAATAGGAAGCTTGCTCCAAAGGTGGGGCAACCTCTGTGAGACAAATCTGTCTCTCCAGCAAATTCTGTTGATGTCACATACCAGGTTAAGGTCCTTTGAGCAAGTGACCCATTGGCCATTTGGCTTGCAAATGTGCATGATTTCCATCAGAGATGGGTAAGAGATTGCTCTGTATGCAAGACATAGGCCACCTCTGAGGAGTCTGTAGGACACAGTGTAAAGTAACAGTGATTTCAGTCCGTCCGCATAAGACAGATCTTGAAGACCCTGAATTTTCTTTGTAAGGAAACCTTTGTGGTCTCTCCAATTGCTGCAGGTGTTTGGAAAGGAATATACCAAAGGTAGCATTGTACTCTATTACTGGCCTGATGAGGGAAGAGTACAGGGGGATTATAACCTCTTTTTTTCTGGAGGCAATGCCCTCACTTAAGAGATGAGCAATATAAAATGCCGTTCTTACCACTGTGGAGACATGGTGATCAAAGTTAAAGTTGCTGTCAACCTATGTGCTCAGATCTGTCACCACTGACTGTGTGCTTAGGTTATTGCTATTGATGTGGTAGTTTCCAGAAACATCACCCTTGCTGAAGCAGATGATAATGCATTATTTTTGCATTAAATTTAAGACAATGACTTTGGCGCCGGTCATTAGTCTGCGTAAGACCTTCTTGCAGGACATTGACATCGCTAGGGGTTTCAATGATCACTCCCAGTTTACAGTCATCAGCAAACTTTGTCAGCCACAGTCATTTACTTTTAGCCTGCACTTTGGAGAAGTAGATTCTGAACAGTAGGGGTGCCAGAACCGATCCGTGTGGAATGCCAGTGGTTACAGGTCTGCTGGAGGAGGTGGAGTCCCATATTTTAACTGTATGAGTTCTATTAGAGAGCCAGTTTGCAACCCACCTGACAGTATATGGGCTCATACCAGCTGGGTGAGTTTATCAATGTTGACTGAGTGGGGAATTGTGTTAAAGGCCTTGGCTAGGTCTAGGTAGGCCGTATGCACAGATTTGCCCTCATCTAGGGCTTTGGTGACTGTCTCGAAGAAGTTCGCCAAGTTTAACAGGCATGCTCTCCACTTGACAAAGCCAAACTGGGTGGGGTTGAGCATTTGGAGATTCCCTATATCTTTGTTAATAAGGTCCATGATGATATGTTCCATGACCTTGCAGATAAGGCTGGTCAGGCTAATGGGTCTATAGTTCCCGGGGTCCGTAGATGCACCCTCTTTGTGCAAAGGGATGACAGTAGCTGTTTTCCATTCCACTGGGATGAAGCCAGTGCTTAGGCTGTGATTGAAAAGCATGCTCAATGGTGATGCTAATTCCTGTTTTAACCCATGTAGAACACAGCCTGGGATGTTGTCTGGTCCCATCGAGGCTGTGATGTGAAGTTGTTCAATCTCGCCGTTCATTCTTACAAATGGGTTTGGAGCCGATCCCTCAGCTCCAAGTCGGCGCTTTCACAAGCTCGAGGTTTTCGAGTAGCTCGAGGCCATGTCCCTATCCCATGATGCTCTCTGCCTCACCTCAGATCTAGTTTGCCACTGCAACAGATCGGAGGTTGAGAGTGGAGCTCAGGCCAGTTTTTCATATTTTGAAATTTAAACACAAAAACCAACTCAAAACAAATAAAATGAGTAGGATGAAGCACACCAGAATCCACAAAAATAATTTATTTAGCGCTTTAGTTTTTTATGTAAAAAACGTCATCAGAATAAAATATATAAACCTCTGACCCAACTTATATATCTCCACTTAATTAACATAATTGAATAATTCATTAGCAAAAAATCACCTAAAAGGTATATAGCCCTTAAAAACCATAGTAGTTCCATAAAATCATATGTTCCATATAAACATAAATATAATAAACAGGCAAACAAGTACATAGACACACATATGTAAAAAGTGACTGAAAAAACTCAACCTATATCACAAAAATTGTGTTTAAATGAATAATATATACATATACCCTTCGGCTTTTAGTCTAAGGATAGAACTTATAGAAATACTACTATTTAAACCTGGTTGTTTGGTTGCATTTGTTCTTATTTGCCACCTTAATTCCCTTAGTTCTAAGAAATCATTAAGGGGGCCACCCCTGTCTCCCAATGTCACTTGTTCCAAGACTGTAAACCTAAAACTGTGTCCCTCATTTTTAAGAGCATGTACTGCCAAGACATTTTTCAAATCTTGTTTTTTAATATCATAAAAATGTTGGTAGATCCAACTTCTGAGAGCATTAATGGTCTTCCCTATGTAGAAACTTGGGCACATGTTGCATAGGGCAAGATACACTACTGCCTTACTACTACAGCAAAATTTCTTTTTGTGTACATGCTTGCCATAATTAGGTATTTATATCGCAGTACCTTCTATAATATATTTGCATTGTAGGCAGAAGCCACACTTAGCCATGCCACCTTTTTCTGTATTAGTTTTAGATGTTCTTTCAAGCATATTTTTAAAGGCAATGTCCTTTTTATAAACAATTTTTGGAAAAGTCCCTACTAGAACCAAATAATCTTTACTAGTACTAAACAGATTCCAATTATGTTGAATTATTTCACTAATGTCTGTAAATTGCTTATTATACCTAAAAATAGCTGATTTTTTGAACCCAGTGATGTCTAATCTTGGCTCTTCCTCTTGTGAGGCATTTCCTTTTCCAAGTAGTGGTGAGAAATAACCCCTCTCTCTTTTAACAACCACCTCTTGTAGAATGTTGTCTATAAACACTTGGGGGTAACCTAACTGACACATTTTACCCGACTTCAAAGAGATCTCCTTAAAGAGCTTGGAGAGTATTACAGCTGAAGGCGTTCCTGATAAGGTGACATCCCAGCTCAATACCCTTAATTCCATAGTTAACTCATCCAGGCAACTTATTTCTTATGCAGCGGATGGCACGAGTTGGGCACCGGGTTCAGCAATAGCTCTTCGGAGACATTCCTGGATGCGCTTATGCTCCTTTGCAGAAGCCTTCAAGTCTTCCTTCATTAATACCCAATTTGATGGCTCGTCCCTTTTCGGGCCTAAAGTCAAGGAGACCTTCACTAGCTGTGAACAAGTTGGAAAGGATCTATCTGCCATAGGAGTCCATTTTTCCACCCCTACTAGACCTTACCCCAAAGGGCAAAAGGAAGGAAAAATGTGGTTCCGCAAGTCCCAAGGAGCCTTTCAGAACACACATAGTGAATCCCCTCCAGGGACAGAGGAGGGGGTAATAAAGGAAGACGCCGCCCAGGCGGCAGAGTGGGTCCACAAAACCAGGGTGACAGGGATCAGTTCTTTGGCAAGCCCTACCAGCGCTCTTGAACGGAGGCCTGACTGTCCTACTCTGGAGGCAGTTGGGGGTCGCTTGTCTTTGTATCCAGATGCCTGGCTATAAATTACAAAACATTCCTGGGTAAAAAGCATTATTACCAGAGGATATGCCATTCTGTTCTCAGAACCTTCCTCTGTACGAAAAAAAAAATCCCAGGCGTTCCACCTAGTCTCAGGGATCAAGCAACTGTAGAGATTCAAAAGTTGCTGGAAAAGAGAGTCATCCAGCCAGTCCCAGCAGACCAGATAGGATCCAGAACCTACTCAAGATTCTTTGTAGTTGCAAAGAAAACAGGGGACTGGAGGCCCATCTTGGACCTCAGCAGACTCAACACTTTTGTAAAGAAGGAGAAGTTCCGAATGGTCATGCTTCAATTGATTCTTCCGTTTCTAGGAACGGGCGATTGGATGTGCTCTATAGATCTCAAGGATGCGTACTATCATATCAGACCATCCAGAGATCACCTGCATTTCCAGCTGGGAGCTAGTCATTATCAATTCCAAGCACTGCCCTTTGGTCTCACAACAGCCCCCAGAGTGTTTACCAAATGCATGGCAGTAGTTACGGCTCACCTGAGGTGTCTAGGATTCTGAGTGTTTCCGTACCTGGATGACTGGCTCCTCACCGCCACCTCCAGGCATCAACTAGTTCAATCCAGGGATCACACTCTAAATCTGTGTTCTCAGTTAGGAATAACTATAAATTTCAACAAGTCTGCATTGTCACCATTGCAGTGTATCTCCTTTATCGGAGCAGATTTAGACACCACCACCACCATCGTAAAATTGCCACTAGAAAGAATAGTCACACTCTGACAACAGGCATCAGACATTCTAACACATAAACAAGTACCAGCCTCTCAAGTGTTGAAACTACTAGGTACTATGACAGCAACTCTCATAGCAGTTCCTCTAGGGCATATGCACATGAGAATACTTCAATGGTTACTCTTCACCCAGTGGTCTTACCAACAACTTCCGATGTCATTCTTGATAATGATCACAGATTCATGCAAAAAGAATCTTCAATGGTGGTTGACCAGCCATCATGTCACAGTATGTCATCCATTTGTTCTTTCCCCTCCATCAGCCACGGTGACCATGGATGCTTCTCTGATAGGGTATGGGGGGATTTTTCAGGGAAGAACAGCCCAAGGCACCTGGTCAGAGACAGAGTCACAATTGCTCATCAATGTCCTGGAGATGAGAACAGTACCTTTGGCATTGCAGTACTTCCAAGACTCTCTTCCTCTGAGAACGATTGCGATTCAGACCGACAACATGTCAGTAGTCTGGAATATCAACAAGCAAGGGGGAACCAAGTCTTACCCCCTGTGTCGAGAAGTCTTAAGGGTATGGCAGTGGGTCATATCCACTGGGAGTTTTCTGATAGCGACACACATCCCGGGGAAATCCAATGTGATCACGGACAAACTAAGCAGAGCCATTCTGATGCTGCATTAGTGGTCCCGCAAAGATGACATAGCGGAGATGATTTTCCATAGATGGGGCCAGCCTTGCTGCAACCTGTTTTCATCCCCCATGAATGCCAAATGCAGAAGCTACTTGGCCCTGAATCCCCCACCAGGGGAAAACCCAAGGGATTCTCTCGTACACGTTTGGCCCCTGGGACTCCTATATGCATTTCCACCCATTCCCCTGATTCCAAAATTTTTGCAGAAAGCCAAAGCCTTGGGGAGGACTGTAATTCTGATAGCCCCGTATTGGCCTCGACAGATTTGGTTCCCCTTCCTTCGACTCTACCAACTAGAGAAACCTTGGATTCTGGACCCAGTTCCAGATCTGCTGACACATTCATCAGGGGCTCTTCATCCTTTACTTCATTTCCTCAGATTGACAGTTTGGCTGCTCCGATTTCCAACATAGCCAGGTCCCACAATCTTTCCTCGGAGGTGCAGCATATCCTTGTATCCTCACATAAAGCTTCAACCAGAAAGTTATACGCCAGCAAATGGAAGCGCTTTGCTTTCTGGGCTTCTCAAAATGATATTGACCCATACATCACCCCAATTGCTAGCATTTTAGAGTTCTTGACTAAGCTTTTTAATGAAGGTGCTGCGGCTGCTACCATATGTGTTCAATTAGCTGCAATTTCAGATTTTCACCTCAGATCACAAGGTTCTAATCTTATGTCTCACAGGTTATGTAGAGCCTTCTTAAAAGGAACCATACATCTTAAACCACCAGTTAGACAACCTTTCATACCCTGGAATCTAAATTTTGTTCTATCTAGGATTATTCTTTCTCCATTTGAGCCTGCATCCTCCTGCCAAGTAAAATTCCTGTCTTGGGAAACCATCTTCTTGGTGGCCATTACATCAGCACATAGGGTGTCCAAACTTCAGGCCTTATCTATTAAACCCCCATATTTGATTTTTCACCCTGACAGAGTAGAGTGTCGCTCCAGACTAACCCTTCCATCCTT
The DNA here is from genome assembly GCF_019279795.1 of Protopterus annectens. NCBI lineage: Eukaryota > Metazoa > Chordata > Ceratodontiformes > Protopteridae > Protopterus > Protopterus annectens. The sequence continues at coordinate 557,173,602 of NC_056738.1, read as the reverse complement.
CCAAAAGTATGTTCGGAGGCTAATCTAAATCAAACTATTGAACTCCCAGCTTTCTTCAGTAACTATTCCAACAAGTTGGAGTATATGTTGCATAAACTTGATGTTCACAGACAACTCATATTTTTTTGGATAGAACAAAAGAATTTAGAAAATCAGAACAACTTTTTGTCTCTCATGCTGATACCAAGAAAGGGCTACCAGTGTCAAAAGTTACTCTTTGCAAATGGTTGACTGATTGTATAAAATTAACATATTCTTCCATGAATCAACCGTTAGAACATAGCGTGAAAGCGCATTCCACTAGGGCTGTTTCTATTTCTTCAGCTTATATGGCTAGACTGCCATTGGACACAATATGTGCAGCTGCCACTTGGTCTAAGCCACATACCTTCATTACGCATTACAAAGTAGATAAGGCCTCTAGGGACAGGGCTTCACTTGGTTCCACTGTCCTCAGGAATATACTCCCGTGAGCTATCCAGGATGAATGATGCTTGAGACGCTACCCATCTGTAAGAATGAATAGCGAGATTGAGCAACTTCACATAAAGAAGTTATGTACTTACCATAACGTTCCATGTGAGTTGTTCATCTCGCCTTCATTCTTACATTCCCACCCACCTTCCCCATCCAGGCTTCTCGAAGAACGAGTAAGAGTTTTTGCAGTCTGGTGGGTCTTGTTATAGGATTTCTTACTCTGGCTGGAGTAATGTTTGCGAAAGCGCTTATTTTTGTGTATGTCATCGTTTGGAATAAAGGATATTTGTGAAGGAACAAGTGCTCTCGTGGTGTATCCTGCTTAGTTACTTTTTGTGATTGTGTGTTTTTCTTATATTGTTCATGTTGGGATCAGCAAACTAGATCTGAGGTGAGACAGAGAGCATCATGGGATTGGATTAGCCTTGAGCTACTTGAAAACCTTGAGCTTGTGAAAGCGGCCGACTCGGAGCTAAGGGATCAGCTCCGAACCCATTTGTAAGAATGAAAGCAAGATGAACAACTCACATGGAACGTTATGGTAAGCACATAACTTTTTTTTGGCCCTGGAGAGGGCATTTAAGACCTGCTCTTCAGAGATACTAGGTGGGGGACAGGTGTTTGGGATACTTTGGGTTACTTAACTTCCAAAGTCACACTGAAAACACCAGGAAAAAGATCAGTGTTCTTTTTTTCTGGTCCTGAAAAATACCCCTTTTCTTTCCAAACCATCTAGAGCTGCAATATGCAAAGGAGTCCTCTTTGCTCAATGTGAATACGGACTCCTTGTCATAACCACAACCTCTTATCTTACAGACAAACTGGCACCACAAAAGGCCCTCCTTGTACAGAGAAGCATCTTTTCCTTTTAAAGTTGCTTTTTCTTCATTTCACTAGCCTCTGTTCATCGGCAGGTGTAAGGTAGCACTACTATATGTGTGCCACTGTGCAGTAAATTGGACAGACATGGCATAAGTGATTTTTATTTCTTATGTTCCTTTGCTTGAATTAAACTGCAAGGCAAAGGAATTGCAATGTTTCACATAATATATTTAATGAGAGTTTGAGCCTTTGACTACTTTTACATGGATAATCTCATTATCCAGAAGGAAAAGAAAAATGAAATAAAAATCACATTTTGTTTACAAGAAAATACAAATAATGCTTGGATTCATGTATAATGATGGCTTGATGAACTTAAGTTTTTTTTGACACCTTCATAATTAAAATGTGATGAGGGAGTATTACTATGTGATGAACACAAAATAAGATCCTAAAGAGTTCCTGTCAGATAAAATGCAAATGGCATAACAGCATAGCACTATCCAAAAAGGAAACACCGATTATGTGCAAACATGTTTTAGAATAAGACTTTCGTGAAACTGCCACACATCTTGCCAGAAAAGTACCATGCAGAGTGTAGAAAAAATGTGTTTTGTGACTGGATGAATTAATAGGTTCATATGCTGATTAGATCAATACAGAAGAGGAAGTAGCTTTTAAACCATAGGGAAACTGCAGAGGGAAAGAACTGAACCCCATATGTCAGCTGGAAACTTCAAGAGTTGCTGAAAGTGACTCTATCATACTACATCTTCTATTGTATTTCATTTCTTGTCAAAAGTTACTGCAATACTTAAGGAAAAGCTTATAAACATAAAATCAGATAGAGGGCTGTAGTAGAAATCTGACAACTAAAAGTAATGAGAAGTGAGTTGACCATGAGCACTTCATCTATGCTCCATTATGACATGGCATTAAAGTAAGTGGCGATTGGGAGATCTGTATACTAAAATGTGCAAGACCAGATTTATTACCACATGCAGAGAATATCTACAGTGTAGAACACATAAAACATGTACAGAGAAGTTTTAAAGATAGGGCTATGTAGACATTTCCTGTTGTATGACTATAAAATGGAGAAGCATTTAAACTTGACTTTTTAATAAAAAATGTTAGGAAGGAACAAGCATACAGCAAATATGTATTACAATTTTGCCATCTATGTGCAGCCGTAGGTTTTGCTCCATGGTAATCCATGTGCAGACTATTAAACACTGTAAAACATATAATATTAATTATCTAATTATATGCTAGATGAACAAAATGATTTATGTGACCTAACGTGTATGTAGAAACTCTACTCTGGTAAAACGAGAAGACAAGTTATAGGATGTAAGGAGGAACATATGAGAGACATTCATTTTAATTGGGTAATAAATGTACAGTTAGATTTACTGGTTTAGAATAAGTAAAAGCAAAAATAAAATGGATACAAAAAAATTGAATTGTAATAGCTTGACATCCCTTGACAATAGCAGTTGAGAAGGTTGAAATATTATGAACATGACTTTGTGACATTTTTCAATTAGAGGCATTCCAGAGATACTAAATTAATAAGTCATGTGATCTAAATAGATTAATTAGTGTACCTGCAGCTATAAAAGATTATGAGATTCTTAAATATTTTTTGATAAGCCCTGAGGGAGTGTGAGGAGCTTAGTGAGTTAGGCTCTTTAGTGTCTCCTTTTATAAAATCAGTATAGAATTTGTAAAGCTCAGATAATTGCCTGGTTTTTGAGTTCATTTATTATTTTTGTATGCTATAAAAGTATTTTCTGGTACTTCTCTGTTTTTGACATCATGTATTATTTCTGTGTGCTATAAAAATATTTCTATATGACCAGACACTGTCTGCTCACTTTTGTTAAAGTTTATTGATGTTTAGTAATGACCTCTCTGATCCTGTGTAATTTCAAGATATTGAGGGTAAACCTTTTTCCTCAAGTCTTTGAAAGAATACTAATTCTGTATTATTAACATGCCTTCTTAACAATATTTCTGACTCCTTGCATTTTGAATCACCACCAGCCAGAATAGATGGCAGTCAGAAAAATCTTTAAATGTTGTACATATATAATGTTTCCCATTCAGTTTTTTTATTTATTAAAACTAATCTGCTGTTGACCATTCTGTATTTTGGTACCCTCATCAGTTTTTAAAGTGTGCTCTTTGTTTGGTGGTAGGGAAGGAAGATTCCCTAGAACTTATATCTTGCAAACTGAATGAAGTTTCCTCTGGTCAAGGTCAATTTACTTATAGTAAACTCTGCAGTCACTGTTGTCTGTCAGAAATCACTGCTTGTGCAGTTTCTAAGTATACTCTATCAATGATTCATTTGTTTAGAGATATTTCCTTTTCTTCATATTGGTGTGACTGTGGGTTTGGTGACTTGGTGTCTCTGTGTGTGTGTGTGTGTGTGTGTGTGTGTGTGTGTGTGTGTGTGTGTGTGTGTGTGTGTGTGTGTGCATGTTTATGTGTGCACGTGTATGTGTGTGTGCATATGTGTGTGTGTGTGTATCTGCATATATATGTGTGTGTGTGCATTTATATCTATATGTGTTTGTGTGTGTGTGTGTGTATCTGTATATATGTGTGTGCGTGCATTTATATCTATATGTGTTTGTGTGTGTGTGTGTGTGTGTGTGTGTGTGAATATAAAACTGAAGGTGTTAGGCTTGACCCCCCCCCCCCCCAGAAAACACATTTTTTTTTCCGTTGAATTCCCAACCAGTTCTTCTGGGTCAATTGGGTATTTGCTGAGTTGCAACTCAGAAATGTTGTCAGTGATGCCTAATATACATTTTTTTTTTTTTTTTGCTTAACTATGTAGGTAGGCTGGTTTACCGATCCTGTTACAAATGTTATTTGAATCACAGACCACAGTGTTATAAACAGAATAAACACAATAAGGTGTTATTTAACATTTTGCATATAATAGATAAATGACAACATATAATAAGGTGTCATTTAACACTTTAAAATAGATTAAGGGCAACTAAAAACAGTAAAGCGTGACAAAACTGGAGAAAATATAAGCAAAAGCATTCTAAATAAAATGGAGACAAATCTTAGACAGTGAAGTTAAGAGTGCAAGGAAAAACTATAAAGTTGCATAAAATGAATAAAACTAAGAGTCGATCACTTAAAGAAATTTTAGACATGAATTAAAATGATATTAGAGTACTGTAACTACCCCATGTCATGAAGACAGTGGCATTCATAATAATTTCTAAGAAATTTAATGACTTTGTTCTTAAAATAGTATTGGTGTTTTTTTTTTTTTTTACATGTATCTGTGTGAAGAAGGTTCTAGCTATCATGACAGTCTTGCAGAGTCTTTACATAGGGATGTCACTACTAGGTTTTAGATGACTTAATTTTGACCATTTGAAATTAAATGGGGCTTTGACAAATGTGGAACTGGTAAGGTGGCATGGACCCCATAGAAATGTGGAACAAAATTAATTTACTTATAAGAACATTAATAAGACATTAAACTAGTGTACAAAAAACAGTTGATAATGAAGAGATAAAACAGGCACAGACAGTTGAATGTGTTATACATTAAAAACATTGGTCATCATGATGCATACCTTTCAACCTCTTAGAGCAAGAAATGTTGACAAAGACGTACATAACAGGGAGACAAAGGACAAAAGATATGGACAATTTTTAAATATCACTCTTACAAACCTAGAAAGCTGAGAGGAAAGCAGAGCTTGCATTAACATGATATTTTGAAGGGTAGGAAGTCACAAACTGAAATGTTTGTCATTGTTTTATGACAATAACACACAGAGAGACACACATGCACACCCTTACCTATTCACTGAATTATTCACTAAAAATCATACCTTGATAAAAAGGTGGGTTCAACTATTGTTACATATTAGACATCTTTTTATACAAGTCTGTTTCTGAAACATAAACTCCTAGGTAGAGGCGGTATCAGCACATTTTCCTTTTCAGAAATACATACCAGTAAAAATATGTTGATTGTAATTCATTAAATAGCATATTTTTTTTTCTTAGAAAGCAAAGTATGTATAGCGATGAACAGTTTATGAATACTCAACGTGCACAGTGCCATGACATTTGAATAACTAAAAAGCAGAATTAGTGGTGTAGTCGCTTGATGGCAGGGTGGTGCTTGGGCAAGGTTTGCTGCTGAGCACCCAAGGGTGGTCTTTCTCAATTTAAGCCCTAATAAATGCTAGACTTGTTTACTGAGATATATCCGTGAATTAGTATCATCATGCAGTTTTTAATTTTGTATGACCATTCTCAGTTGAATATTTCAGCTATCCCCAAATTAAATCAAATGGCTTTTAGCCAACAGCTACCTTCTGTCACTTGCCTCCATTCTATGTAAAAAAATATTAGGAGGAAGATAATGAACTTGCATCGCCCACACTAGAAAGAACCTGCATATTGTGCATCAGAACATGCAGAAGGAATTTACAGGTTGAACTCCAGAATGTGAAAAAGAAAATGGCATACTTAATACTAGAGAAGGAACTTGCACACCAGGATATGGGAGAAGATTCTTTTTACATGCCAGGACTTGCTGATAAATCTTTATATATTACACACCAGATCCGGATGTAGGAAACTGTATGCTGTACCCCAACAACTAGACTGGGAGCCTGCATACTGCATGCAAGATGAAGAAGGAACCTGCATACTTATACTCATGGAGCTGGAGAGGGAACCTGCATGCTCTGCACAGGGAAATGGAGAAGGAAACCGTATGCTGCACATCAACAGCTAGGGAAAGAGCATGCGTACAGCACACCTGGAACTGGACAAGTCACCTCCATACAGCACGCGGGAAGATGGAGAAGCCAGTATAGTGAGATGAAGAAAGAAACTGCATATTGCCTATCTTTCCCTCCACTCAACAGCAGATGAAACCAAAACAGGAAGAAGAACTTTTATTGAGCATCAGTGTATCTTTTAGTGGTCTTCTTAATGATATTTCTAGTTTAGTTAGCTATGATGGTGATAATCTACAGGATGGGCTTTACTGAAGTACATCATGTGTATATATTAGATGTTAAACCAACTCCTGTATCAGACTCACAGTCTCACCACAACCTGTATGGATTAGAAGCTCAACAAAAATAATTAGGTTAGTAAACAATGAACACTAAGAAAAAGTGTGCTTGCAAGCAAGACAAAGCACTACTTCCAAGAAAATGTCAGTAAATGAAGTCACAGTAAGTGAAACAAGTCATTTACTGTGCAAATACAATGATGTCTTGGAGGAAAAGTGCTTTTTCTGGAAGGAAAGAAAGGCAAACATTTGGAAATTTCTCACACGTGATATATCATGTACTTCTTATTTTAATCTGTCAGGTTTTAAAAAACAATACCACATCTTCAGTTTCTGTGAAAGTGGTTAACACCTGTAGGCCATTCTAAAGAAATGCTTGCATACTGCTTTCCCACTGCACACATTTCATTGTTGACTTATGCACATTTACAAGGAACACTTAGCTTTACCCTTAAAAATACTTGAATACAGGGTTCTTTCAAGACTAGGGCTGTTTTAAGTCCTGTCCTAAATATACAAATCTGCTCTAGAAGGTCTAGTTCAGGTCTCATCTTTACTGTTATGCAGCAGAGTTAATGTTAGCTTACTTACTGACAGTGATGACATTCTGATTGGTACTGTAAGTCAACTTTCACGGAGAAAAACCATTCCCAATGAATGAATGAAGAGATTGTCACTTATTCTGAAGATCCATAAACAGCAGCACATCAGTCAGCATAACAGTTTTTATTGCTAGTCAGTTTGTGCACTAACACATCAGACTTCATGATGTGACCTTTAAAACATGAATATTCTGAAAGTTTTGTCAAAATGCTAACTGCTAACATTAAGATTCTGCTTTTAATGTGGTGAATACTTCTTCAATGGAAACATTAACCAAATGTGCAAAATGCCAATGATATGGATGTATATACTATATATTCTGAAAGTCTGTCCACAAATAATATTAACTACAAAAGTTATTACTCATTTTATTACAATGAGCATCTCTTCATAACTTTGTTACTATGGATCCTCACTAATTTTGTAATATAGATCCCCAGAGTTTTCCAAAATTTTGTCTCAAATTACTTCTAATTGGCAAAATCATAAATTAGGCTGCATTTCATCTGGCAAACATTCCTTATAACATTAGTTAAGTTCAACATTTTATATCTAATTTGCAAAATGCCATCTTAGTGACTGTAGTTCATTAATAACTACCCAGATATGACACGATTCTATATGGAAGGGTGATTCAGACATGTGATATCAAATCAGAAAGTAATTATGAAATCCCACTTTAAGATGGAATGGTATAATGATACTTCAGACTTCATAAAATACATACCTAGAAGTATTCCAAGAGTTTTGTCCCATAGTACTGCTGTCTGCATAACTTATAAGTTTGTCTTTAAGTCGGTGAACATCTACACATCTTTTATAAATATCAGTATGGTTACACAGAGTTGTCAAAACTTTCAAAGTACTTTATATGAGATTTTATCTCATGAGCGGCCATATCATCTTGCACACACTAATTTACCTTTCAGATTAATTTTCAGCCATTGTTGTCCAGGCACTCTCCCTCTCACCTCCAAAACTGATGTTCAAAACTCATTCCTCATGGTGCCCAATCCCCAATCTCCCATGTTCATACTCAGTGCTTTTTGCCTAGGATTACTCTACCAACTCCCTGTCTTTATATGCAGTACCCAGATACTCCATTTTATTATCTGCTTTATTTCTTCTTCAGGGTTATTGCATTCTTCCTAATGAGTTATATCCAATTCTTATTTTCGAAAGTCAACGACAAATTAATGGACTTTGTTGTTCAGTATCACCTGATAGCTTCTCAAATTTATCTTCAGCCCTTATGGCTCAGGGCCACTCTTCTCATCTCTTGAATTTATGTTGACTGTTTACCCTTTGAAGTGTGCCATGATGGTTACTGTTAGTGCCTCAAATCTGCAGACTCTGCAGTTAGTTCCTTTTCTTTAGTAAACTTTAGTCACTTTTTGGGTGATTTGCATGTTTTTTTGTATCATTTTTTCTTCCATTTACTCTTGTTTATTCCCACTTTCTAGATATGTACTTTTTGAATGACTACTCTAAACTCGGTATGTGTATTGTCTTTGTCTTTATAACATATAGATATAGATGTTTATATGGATATGTCAGTAAGTTGAGTACATTCTCACTCATACTGCACTTGAATGATTGAGGGGGTAGTTTGGCAAGAGGTGTGGGGTTGGCATAACAATAAAGGTTTTCACCTCATAAACACAAGGTACAGGGTTTGATTCTGACCTCAGGTTATTTGCTAGGCTTAAAATGACCCTTTTTGCCAGATTGCCTAGTGTTCACCTATAAACCTATGACCCTGTGACTACACTACATCTGCTCCCTGCAGTACTGAGGTGAACTTGTTGGCATCCATGTCCCAAACACATTATTAAGTTGTTAATAATTGAAGATCTAATCAGTCGTGTATAGCGTATATATATATATATATATATATATATATATATATATATATATATATATAAAATATATACACACACACACACACACACGCACATATACATATAAATACATAAACACACCATATAATCAAACATTTGTATTATTGAATATTTTTACACTGGCAGAAGTGATCAAGACTCATTCGATTCCATCGGCTGATGATGTTAAGTTTGTGACAAATCACAAACAGTGAAGATTGGAGAATATGCCCTTTAGAACAATCTCAGAGTTGCTATATATAATTAGCAGCAGGTTTAGGGGAGCTGCCTCCCTGTAAAAAACATGATTTTTTTTCATTATTTTGTGTTTCAGTCCATTTTGATCAGTGTTTTTTTTCCTTCAATGTATGCATACTTTGATATTTCAAAATACATCAATTAATGCATATATATATATATATATATATATATATATATATATATATATATGTGTGTGTGTGTGTATATTACTGTTAGCTTTGTCTGGACTGTCAACCAGCCAAGAGCCATCCTGCAGATGACTTTTTTTACATTTCCCAATAAGTTGACAGGCGGTCTTTTGACATTACCATGTAAGCAGCCATCAAAGTTTTTGCCTTAATGGCTAAAGTCACTTCAAGGTGGCTTACATGCATGCTAACATTGCAAAGTCTCTGCTTCTCCTTCTATCTCCTGTGAATGTTTGTCTGCTTCTGCATATTGTTTCAAGAAAACTGTTGGATCAACATAACTTACAGTTCCAAGTGCTCATCTTTGACCAGCATACAAGCCATGCTTTTCCTTCACAAAGAGTGAGACCTGTAGCAACAGAGCTGTCTCTCTCCTTCAGAGATGGGTAAGCCAGTATCAGCTATTCACACCCACCATCCTAATATTTGCAGCTCCAGCCTCCTTGTCAGTATTCAAACTCGGGTCATAATCGGGTTTTCCATGTATGCCATCAAGGCAGCAAATCTTAAAATCCTTTAAAAAGTTTTGGAAATTCACCAACTGATGAAGTTAGGACAACATCGTCAGACTTTATCTGAACAAAGTAAAGTTTTTATTCAGAAATTTGGACTGAATTAGAGCACATAGGTGAAATTATTAATTTATTCCTCAGCATGAAACTCAATACCACAATAGTAAAAAAATACTCTACTGATTTAATGCAAACATTTATGCTAGGTCACTGGATTATACTAACTTGACTGGAAGGGCATTTGGCGACTTCCAAAACAAAGTGGGGCCACAAGGAACAATTGAATGGATGGAGATGGCAGGTATTGGGAAGAGCTACATTAGGACATGGTCAGCTGTAAGCATGGTTACAGTTTTAATTAAGTAACTGCTCATTCATAACTGCAGATGCTGTAGTACCGTGAAGTACTGTAACAAAAAAAATGTAAGTAGACCATGTAAGGCTTTTATAAACTTACAGTAAATATATATCAGAGTAATCTGATTAAAAGAAAGCACAGAGTCTGTTGATAAGAAGACATCTACCACAATTTCTGCTTATCAGACTTATTCAGAAGGTAGGTGTGTGTGTGTGTGTGTGTGTGTGTGTGTGTGTGTGTGTGTGTGTGTGTGTGTGTGTGTGTGTGTGTGTGTGTGTGTGTGTGTGTGCATGTGTCTGTGTGTGTGTGCACCTATATCTGTCTACACATATGAGTAATGTATGAGTTATTGCTGTATTAATTTTATCTTATGGTGGAACGGTGCTGTTTTCCATTGTTTGGTATAGTTTATTGAATTTAGTATCGGTTGAAGTTCATTATATCAGCCATTCTATAATTCAAGAGTTTTTACCCTTTTTTTAACTTTGTGCTGCACTGGATTTAGTATGTTTAATTTTCAGGGGTGTGGGGGAGGAGCCCTCATGTTGGGAGTTTTGGGAGGTGAAGCCCGTCTTGTAGAAAGCTGTTTTTTTTTTTAGTTTTTGTAATCACAAAAGTAATCTATTGATGTGAAGTTGTTCAATCTCGCCTGTTCATTCTTTACTGATGGGTTCGGAGCCGATCCCTCAGCTCCAATATAGCCAACTGCAAAGCTTGAGGTCTTCAAATAGCTCAAGGGCAAGTCGATATCCCATGATGCACCTATAAATTACCCCAGATCTAGTTTGCCGCTGCAACAGATCGGAGGTTCTGAATTAGCTCGGGCCAGATAAGAAACATTTTCATTAAAATTCTTATAAAAGTTTTTTGATAGTTGGTGTAGTTAGTTAGTTAGGATTGTTTATAAAGCTCTTATAGCTTTTAGTGTGTTTTTCCCTTCCCATTTACTGTTTTTTACATATTTTTGTAGTTGGCCTCTTTTAGGCATAGTTACTTGTAGTTATTTAAGGTGTGGTCTGTCTAGCCTTCGGTTTTATTTAAGGCTCAGTACAGTATACCTTAGTCCATATAGATAAGCTTATTGCTTCCTTTTTTTTCAGCTTGTTATAATATTTTGTGACTTTTGTCACATTCATTTAGATAGTTGTACTAATTAGATTCTTGATCTGTCTAGCCCTCTGTATTTTTTTAGATAAGGCTTAGTTGGTTACTACTGTTTAAATTTACAGTGAACACTCTTATTTAGATAAGGTTGTTGTTAGTCAGCAGTTCTCTTTTTTGACAATCTGCTTGTGTTATATCATTATTGTGCATGTGTGTGTGTGTGTGTGTGTGTGTGTGTGTGTATGTGTGGTTTAGCCTGCTTTTTTAAGGCTTACCTGCTATTTTTCCATTCTGTGAAAATTTACTGTTGTAGTTTTTGGTGTGGTAGCAGTAAATAATTTCTAACTTTACTATGGCAGACCAAGATAAGCACCCCAAGCCTGGGTTCAAAAAGTGCTCTAAGTGTGGTCAGAAAGTATCAGTTACAGACAGCCATGTTAAATGTGTTTATTGTCTAGGAGCTCTGCATTTGCAAGACAATAGTGCCATTTGTCATTCCTTCTCCTCTAGGGTCCTGCAGGAAAGGAAGAGAAAACTGATCGATAGAGGCTTGTTGAAGCCTTCATTTCAGGAAGCTTTGAGTGACCAAGATGGCTCCAGTAGGTCTTCAAAGTCTTCCAAGACATCGGACTCAAAAAAATCAAAGAAGTCATCGACTTTGGCTCCAATGCCCTCGGAGCCGACAGTCTTTTCCTTTCAGAGCCAGTCCTCGGTCTTGGAACCTGTCTCCAAAATGCCAAAGAGTCCTGTTCTTCAGTCGGTACCACCTTTGTTACGGTCGTCTCAATCATCTATCAGTCTGTCGGATCTGGACGTGGATCGTGTGGTACAGTTGTTGTCGGCACCGGCATTAGCCAAAATGTTATCGGCTTCAACCCAAATGGCTTCGGAGCTGAAGACCATTGCACCAACTATTACTATTACTTCTCCAAGCCATAGTGGTCCTTCGGAGCCGGAGGAGGCAGACCTGATGTTACTGGATTCCTTGGAGCTGACGCCTGCTCCAGTGTCTTCGGCTCCATGTACTCTGACGTCCTCGGTGCCTATCGAGGACTCCAGGAGCTGACACTCTCTGGTCTGGTCCAGGGAGGACAGTCAGACCGACCTTGCCTCTCGGGGCCTCGGCTTGTATAAGTCCGGCTCCTACCTCGGGTTCGGAGCCCACTGTTCTGGTGCCAAGGGTGTCAATGGTTTCCTCGGATCTGTTGGCTCCTTCGCATCGGAGCAGGGGTTCTTTCGATGCCATGAGGAGAGTCATGTCTCCTAGGACATTCTCTACCTTGGGTCTGCCCTCCGCCTCCCCAAAAGTGCCCGTGTCTGCTTCTGCATCACACATCCTCACTAAGCATAGAGACCTAGAGGCTCAGGAAGCCCCAACGGGTGGCCCCTGCTCTTCCGAGACTTCACCAGGTGCTCCCACTGATGAGGTTCCCAGGAAGAGATTGTGCAAGAGGAAGCACCTTGACTCCCCACAGGAGTCTTTCACATCGGATATTGACTTAGATGAGTCAGAAGGGTTCCCACGGTCCCCCTCTGAGGATATCTCATTTGCTGAGATACTTGAGATCCTTAGGCAGAGGGGGGCTGACAGTCCAAAAGCCCTATTGAGAATGATTCAGTTCTCCTGAAGGATTTCAGGTCTCAGCCCTTCACCTCTTGGGTGACTCCACCCTTCAATGAGCTGATGCAGCTGGTCTCACAAAGGGCGTAGGAGTCTCCAGATACTATGGAGTCTGTCCCTAGGAGGCCTAATAAATTTATTTCTGCCCCACTTGACAAAACATATTTAACTAAAGGTGTTCTGGTTGATGCCATGGTGGTGGCGGCAGTGGCCACCAAGAAGTAAATGTGTGAGACTTCCTCATCTATCCATCCTCCTAACAGGGACTCCAGGATTATGGATAGATATGGGAAGTACATGTTCAGTTCAGTGTGGAAGAGAGGTGAAGAAGAGAGTACAGGCAGGATGGAGTGGGTGGAGAAGAGTGTCAGGAGTGATTTGTGACAGACGAGTACCAGTAAGAGTGAAAGGGAAGGTCTACAAGAGGGTAGTGAGACCAGCTATGTTATATGGGTTGGAGACACTGGCACTGAAAAAAAGGCAGGAGTTAGAGCTTGACGTGGCAGAGTTGAAGATGTTAAGATTTCCACTGGGTGTGACGAGGATGGACAGGATTAGGAATAAGTATATTAGAGGGTCAGCCCAGGTTGGAAGGTTTGGAGAGAAAGCCAGAGAGGCAAGATTACATTGGTTTGGACATGTGCTGAGGAGGGATGTAGAGTATATTGGGAAAAAGATGCTAAGGATGAAGCTGCCAGGTAACAGGAAAAGAGGAAGGCCTAAGATAAGGTTTATGGATGTGGTGAGAGAGGACATGCAGGTGGTTGGTGTGACAGAGCAAGATGCAGAAGACAGGAAGAAATGGAAACAGTTGATCTGCTGTGGCGACCCCTAATGGAGCAGCTGAAAGAAGAAGAAGATCACTTCTGCCCGCAGAGTGTCAGAGCTTCAGGCTTTATCCATCAAGCCTCCCTATTTAATATTTCATGCTGACAGAGTCTCACTTAGAACAAATCCCTCACTCTTGCCCAAAGTTTGCACTGAAGCCAATCTCAACCAAGTTATTGGTTTACCAGTTTTCTTCCCCAATCATTCTAACAATTTAGAGTATATGCTGAACAAACTTGATGTTCAAAGACAGCTCAGATTTTATTTGGGTAGAACAAAAGATTTCAGGAAATCAGACCAGCTTTTTGTTTCATTCTCAGACTCCAGAAAAGGGAGACCAGTTACTAAAACAACACTGTCTAAATGGTTATCTGATTGTATCACCTTTGCCTATTCAGCTGACAATATGCCTTTATAACACATGATTAAAGCTCACTCAACCAGAGCAGTTTCTACATCATCGGCTTTTTCTGCCAGACTTCCTATTGATAACATTCATGCAGCAGCCACTTGGTCAAAACCTCATACCTTTATCACTCATTACAACGTTGACAAGGCCTCCAGGGCAGGGCCTCCTTTGGATTCACGGTCCTGAAAAATATATTCCCTTGAGCCACCCAAGACTGATGGTGCTTGGGACACTACCCATCAGTAAAGAATGAATGGCAAGATTGAACAACTTTACATAAAGAAATTATGGACTTACTATAATGTTCCATGTGAGTTGTTCATCTCGCCTTCATTCTTATGTCCCTCCCTCCTTCCCCCTCCTGGGCTGATAGATGACCGAGATGCTAGATCCATCCTGGTTGCTCAAACATTCTCCTCCTTTTCTCTAGGAATGACATATGGTATTAGCATACGCAGCAAACAAGATCTGAGGTAATTCACAGGTGCATCATGGGATAGGGACTTGGCCTCAAGCTATTTGAAAACCTCGAGATTTGCAGTTGGCCGTATTGGAGCCAAGAGATCGGCTCCGAAACCATCAGTAAAGAATGAAGGCGAGATGAACAACTCACATGGAACGTACTGAAGTACATAACTTCTTTTTTTACATTTGAGATTACTTTTTTTGTGATTATTTTAGTGGCAATTAATGGCTGGTGAGTTTGTTTTGTGTTTCGATCAAAGTGAGCAGCAATTATTATAAATTTGCTTGCAGGCAGTACATAAAATAATTTCTTATCTAACACCATTACATCATAGGCAGCTGAACTACATACCAATTTTTGCTTCACCAGGACCCTCCCTTAGGCCTTACTTCCCTGGACTAGTGCAGTCATACAAAGGGTGAATTTATGAATAAACATCAGTTTGTTCCTGAGAAGGGATAGGTCACATTTCCAAGACAAATTGCATGGGAGCCTCTCACTTTAAGGGTCTAAACCTGGTCTGTGACATGAACAAAACATGCTGGAGAGACAGATATAGATTACCCCTTCTCTAGAACAGGCTTCCTTTTCAAGTAAAGCAGACCCAGATGAGGAATCATAAATATACTCCTGGAGTAGCGCCCATGTCCCTTATAGACAGGGGCAGTAGGTAAAATACTCAAGAGCATATGCAGAAACCTAAGTCATCCTCTATCCATTAGGGATTGAAAATCAGGTAAAATTGGGGTAATAACGGTTAGGCTTGTAAGGGCTGTTGAGCTGTTAGCTTAGTAATCTCCTATGAACCTGTGACAGAGCTGTTCCTCCTCCTTGTTTATTTATTTATTTGGAGTAGATTTAGATCTCTGATTGTTGTAGTTGGACTGTTAGATTTATGGAGGTTTAATAGTTATTGGACTACTGGATCCCTTATAGCTCTAGAAACAAGGCACAGATCATCCCTAAGGAGTCTGTATGAAACTGAGTATAGAGCCTCTGGTGTTTCTTTGTAGTTCCAGTCTTTTAAGCCCATAATCTTTTTAGTTAGAAACATTTGTGGTCTTTCTCTACTTTTCAAAGGATCAGGAAGAATGGTCTTTTTCTAGTACTAAAAAGTTCAGGGAGAATGTGGTAGCACAAATATTCCAAGTGCTGAGTGATAACAATGCAGTATCCTAGACAGCAAGGACTGTGTTCTTCAAGGGATCATGGGAATATGAGCTATAATTTTATTCTAAGTGTTTGGTGGAGGGAAGGCGGAACAACCCCAGACTAAGTGAACATGTCATCTGTAATACCAAAGGCTAGGTGATGAAAATGGGGATACCATAAACAAGGAGTTAATTACTGTCTACATTTGGATGAATCAGTTGCACTGGACATAAGCATTATGCCTATATTTTATGCAGAGGATGAGAAATAGATGTACTTGTTTGTGCAGTATAGATGGGTAAGAAAAGAAACAAATATACTGCATATATAATGTTGTATGTCCCTTGCTTCAGTATGACATCCAGCTGCTATAGCTACCCAGAGCTACTTCTGGGTCACAAGAAATACGTTATGATGTATTCAATATTTCGGCAACTCTTGCTTATCTGCCCAGGTCCTTGCTGAATGCAAGGTGCTTTGTGGATGCTTCAAAATATAATTTCTACTAGCTATAATATAAAGTATAAAGGTAAACAGATTCAATTAAAAGAGCAGTCCTAGCCCAGGATAGGGAAACAAACATTTCAAATATTCTGTGTGTATGAGTGTGCATGTATGTCTCTATGGGCAAATATATGTACATATATACATTGAGGTATTGTGCATCCCTAGTTACCTCTATGGGGCAAATGAAGTTACAATGTCAGGGTATGCTGGGAGGAAAATGGTACACATATACCCCGGGAAGAGGGTACAATATCAACATTTTCATATAAAAGGTATGAAGAAACAAACTAGCAGATAATGTGGTCTCCCACTGAGAGGGACTTCTGTGGCCAAGTGTAGGGATGTTGGACAGTGTCATCCAGAAACTTTACAATAATTAGAAAATTGTTTATGGAACTTGCATATATTCCTGTGTTTAGAGAAGCCTCAGAAACAAACCACAGCCTGATGGAAGCTGGAAAAGAGGAGCAATACATTTATAAGACTGTTTTTTAATGACTTTTATGAAGCAGAGCAATGCTGGGTTTTACTTGGTGTTAAACATCTTATTGCAAAGAAAGTACACTAAAACTAAAGTATTGTTTACAATGTGCATGATTTACAACATATATATATATATATATATATATATATATATATATATATATATATATATATATATTGAGAGAGAGAGATCCATAGGTAGAAAAACAGATAGAGATGAAGAGATGGATACATACAAATATATTTATAATTATATGCACATATTTATACATATGTGCTTGCAAATTTACCTCAGTAGCTGGAAAATCAGACAAAAGAACTGTATCATAATAGCTGAAACAGTAAGGATAATAAATTAGTATTATTGCCTGATATGCCATTTTGAATAGCATACAGCAAGGCTCTTCCTTGATTCACAGAGACCTTTCTCCGCAGGTGAGTGATTTTAATGTGCAGAAATAAAGTGAAAGGTTTCTCTTTTTACAGTACTAGCATGAATTGCATTTATCTCCTTGATCTGATGACTAGATTTTGATTTATTTCTGCACCATCTGCTGACACCAGCATGTTTTCCTTATTAACATCTTTACATCTGTGTAGTTCTGTAGGTGTAAGTATATTTTTTTCCTGTAGCTAGATAAAATGCACTTAAATAAGAATATAAAGTACATGGTATGTTAATGTAGAGTGTCATGGCACACAATCTGAAAGTTACTTCTGGCCAAAAATATGATAAAGTAGCACAGTTAGACATATTGCCTTAATGTGCACATAAGGAGTGGACATGCAGACATACACACACACACACACACACACACACACACACACACACACGCACACACGCACACACACACATGCACGCACGGACGCACGCACACACACACACACACACACACACACACACACACACACACACACACACACACACACACACACACACACTGTACAAGTTCCTTCAAGGTGGAACTAATATTTTTACTTTCTCTTACCTACCTCGACCCAGTCCTGTTTTTACTACAGTGAAGATGAGAGCCCTATGCCTCATTCATTCCTTTTTTGGGTCAGGAACACACTCAGCCAATTTGTTTCCCATAGAGATGAGAATCAGATGTTTAGGAACAAGCAGTCTTTGTTACTGCAGCTTACTCTGCATTTCTGTTCTCTTGTGGCTTCCATATTTTCCATACTTTCTGTTTATTTAGAGCATGTGCATATGCCCACACATGACATTCTTTACTTGAATAACTGAACCATGTCCTTACCCCAGGGTGGGTGTCCCAGTTTCATCTGCTTATTCCCACCTTCCCCCACCTAGCTAGTCTAGTGCCAGTGTCACTAATTAAACAAAGGTTATGTGGTTTGTATACCATGGATGTAAGTGTGAAACTAATCATTCACTATGTACTTGTCACATGATAGTAATTTATGAGAAGCTGTATATCTGTCAAATACTTAGACAAGTGAAAGGCAGCTTTGGTACAAAGACTGACAGAGTACCTACATCAGGAAAAAAATTAGACTTTATGGTGTAAATTATGTCAATTTTAAAACATTTACTAAAAATAAAAGATTTGAACTAAACATAGAAAGAAAACAATAATTCAAGAAAACACAATCAGCTTTACTTGCCATTCTAGGGTTACTGATTTAAGGGGAGGCCTCCTGTTTCTAGTATTTGTTATCACTTTTTTGTCACTAGTTAGTTGTAACCGAAATGCCAACATGCCAGACATTTAGAGGTTTTAAGACAGAATGCAAATTCCTGTAGTACAACATATTAATAAGTTTAGGTAACATACTATGAACAGAGAGAAAATATTTTAAGTTTATGCACTTTTACCACTCAGACTTGCTATAAGCTACATACATAAACACATTTCCTAAATAGTATACAAAATGGGTGATGGCCCTGTTTTTGAGACAGTAATCATAGACCCTCTCTAGTGTGATATTTTGGGGTTTTTGTCCCAGAAGATTGAGGTTGCTGTAGCCTAGGTTTTCTCCTTTCTCCAAGCTGGAGTGATCTCAGAGACATAAAATGCAGGAGTCATGCCTCAGTACAAAAATGCCTTTTTAAAATAATTTGTTCACATAGAATGCTGTTCATATTCAACTGATTTTACTCTTTTGTTGCATTTGTGTGGCCATTCACAAATGAGTCTACATCTTCATTTTATCTGGATATTCCATAAATTACAGTATGATAATGAGTCTTCAAGAAGTCCAGTAATATTCTTATTTTTGTGAATAACATTATTAAAGCTGAATCAATGAAAGTCAAAAAAGACAAAAGCCTAGAAATTAGCTGTCTATTCTGGAAAAAAAAATGAAACCGTTCACCAACTTTCACTTTATTAAATTATAATTCAGAGCACTCTGATTTACTTAAAATGTCTCAGTTTTACGGTTCGGCAAAAATATCAAAACTCTATTAAAATACTAGGCAAGCGATCTTGGGAGTAATAGGATGCCTAGCCATATATACCTTTTTAGCAGACATACTTGAACATTCTTGTCATCCTTTTCAAGCACTTAATAGTGTTCACCTCACAAATTGAGTAGGGCTGTACATGATAACCCTGGTGTAAATTTATGTCTACTCATCCAGTCATCAAGACTAGCCTTAACGTTAGCTAAATTAGTGCTTGTTTGACCTTTAATGGTAATTTATTCCATAGACTAAGAATGCAGTGAGTTAGGAACCTATTTCTTCAGAGAGTCTTGGTTATTTGTTGGAATAGTCCTTATAGTTGGTATAGTCCATGGTACAGGTGTTTGTAGAGCCACTGATTTTGTGAATAAATAGGTAGTCAAATAGGACTGGGACTTTTATGGCTTGAAAGTGAGACATAAGTCACCTCATATAAACTTGTAGGCTACTGAGTAGAAGGAAAATTGTGCTAATCTGTCAGAGTAGTTGAAGGTTTTAAAACCTATAATTTTCTTGGTTATAAATCTTTGGGAA
The DNA here is from genome assembly GCF_019279795.1 of Protopterus annectens. NCBI lineage: Eukaryota > Metazoa > Chordata > Ceratodontiformes > Protopteridae > Protopterus > Protopterus annectens. Next base: position 557,153,889 of record NC_056738.1, on the reverse strand, counting down.
CTTTCTATTTGAGCAATACGCTTGAATTTGTATATAGCAAAAGGAGTATTGTATTCAGTAATGGTCTGACAGGGTATGAGTACAGTGATAGGCTGACTTCTTGACCTCAAAGATATTCTCTTGGAAATTAACTGGGTCAGACTGCAGAATTTCCTTAGTGTGGTGGAAACTTGATGATCGAATGACAGAATGTTATCCACATAAGTCCTGTGTTTCATATGACTCTATATGTCTGCAGAGGAGTACTATTTATAACATATGAGGTGGAACAACATTCTGCTACTATGCTCCACTTTTATTTTTCATTTTCTTTGAGATTAGTTTTGACCACTTACATGCATGCTGTTTTGTATCAGTGGATACCAGATAACAATGCCTGGTTTGCAATCATCAGCAAACTTGGTAAATAACATATCTAGGATACTGGCTGGGATGCCTACAAAATAAATGCCAAACAGGAGAGGGTCCATAACTGATTCATGTAACACCAAACTTGATACAAATTTATATTGAGAGTGAAGCAGCAACTTTCACAAGTTGTGATCTGTTGGATAGCCTCTTTGTAATCCAGTAATGGTGTAGGAGTTTACACTAAGCTTGTATATTTTGTTAGTAATTCATTGTGAGTGATAGTGCCAAAAGCATTGGCCAGATTAAGGTAAGCAGTGTGAATAGAATGAGCAACTGTGCACAGCCCCTTTAACCCTTTCAATGAAGCTTACTGGGTTCAGGAGACAGGATCTGCCCTTCTTAATACCAAACTGATTGAGAACTAGTTCAGTTAGGTTGTCTATGTTTGCATAAATGACTTCTGCTGTGATATGCTCTGTGGCTTTGCATATAAGGCTACTGAGGCTGATAGGCCTATAATTACCTAAGTCTGTAAGGGGCCAACATTGTGTAGGGAAGTCAAAATGACTGTTCACCAGACAACAGAAACAAACCCTGTAGATAGGCTGAAGTTGAACAGTTTAGGTAGAGGCTCAGATAGTGCATACTTGGCACTGATTAGAATGCTACCTTGTATGTTGTTTGGTCCCATGGAAGTATTATTTTTAGCCTTTGACAGGGATTCTAAGACTTATTCCAAGGTTATTACATAGAAAAGTAACAGGGATAGTGGGGGCAAAAGTATGAGTAGGATGAGTAAAATTAGCAATAAATTGTCCTGCTAATATATTAGCTATACCCTTGGCACCAGAATGGGATATGATATTGTGGTGCACTGTTGGACCTTTTTATTTCATTTTTTGACATAATTGACATCTATCAACCTATTGTACATTTTTAATTGTCTTTTTAAGTCCCTTGCTAGTGTGTTTCCTTATAGTCTTGAGGTAGAGAGATAGGGATTTCATTGAACTTTACACTATTTTGTTTCATTTAATGTATAGTTTATTAATATAGGAGTTCCATCAGAGATGTTTATTCTTGAATTAATAGTTATGTTTAGAACAAATGGGTATTAACCTTATATGTAACTGTTCAGTTGCTACTAAAAGTTAAAGGTGAATGCAGTAGCCCTCTTAGTTGGGTTCATTTGCAAGGGATTCTATGGAATTTTGCTTAAGTCTTCTGCAGTCTGAAGTAGGTTTGCCTTGAAGATGTTAAAATATTTTAAGTGATTTTGGAAACATAGCCTCACACATTTTAATTAAAGAGTAAGTATTTATGAATAAAACTGTCATGTATTATCAACCTCACTCTGCGGCTCACAACTGTGGAGCCCTAACTGGGCCCTAGGAGAGTGAGGTTTAGTTAGTGGTCCTAGATATGGAACAGCCAGGCAGTGACGGCGAGGAGTAAAATGAGGAACCTTCTCAGCTATCCATGCAATCAGGGGCACACAGAATCGGGTGACTTCCCTAGTGGAAATCAGGGAACCACTGCTCATACCTGAGAGTGGAGGCTGCTTGTAGAAATAGGTTCATAGGTTCGTAGTACTATGCTAACTACCATTGTGGGCCATTTCAAGCCTAGCCAATTACCCCATGTGAGAATCAAACCCTGCACCTTCTGTCTGTAAGGTAAATACCTTAAGCATTATGCCATACTCCCTACAAAAGTGAGGAGGATATCCTCTGCAGTCAGCACTGTGCATACATCCTTCCCATTGCATCGCTACATGAAGGGATTAAAGCACAAAATATAAATGCTTGAGCCACCCATAATGGCTTTCTAAATAATGACCACTTCCAGTCAACCCTCACCCCAGTGATGATGATCAACAGATAGTTTGGATAAAAAAAAACAAAGTCTTTTAGCTCCTCCCATTAGGGGTCTCCACAGTGGCTCGTTGGTCCGTAGATTGATTGGCAGTGGAGTTTTTTGGTATCAAGTTGCCAGCCCAGTGCCCAACCTTCACAGAAGGCACACGTGTACACACACACACACACACACACACACACACACACACACACACACACACACACACACACACACACACACACACACATACACACACACCTGCATGTCTTTAAAACTCATTCAACTGCAGAGAGGACATGCAGGCTCCACACAGAAGGAACTCCAGCTGAGAATCAAACCAAAGAACCTCTTGCTGTGAGGGACAATGGTAACTGCTGCACCAGTCTGGATAAAAAAAAGAAAAAAGAAAGTTATATACTTTCAAAACTGAGAAGCAGCAGAAATAGTGAGGTTTATATAAGTTAGTGATTCATTTACTTTTGACAAGCATTAATGTACATAACAGACATGAAAGTGGCTTCATCAAAGCTCTTGGATGTATTTCCATGTATTTATTGATTATTGCAGTATAATGTTTAGCTGTCTTGTACATTGCTACCAGTTCATAAGCATTTCATCATGGTTTGTAAAAATGCCTTAAGTAGGAAGTTTGCTTTGCTAAAACTAGTTACAATTTTGGTTAATTAATTTATATTGTGATATAGTTTTTTTTTATGAGTTTAAAAATTATGTGAATTTACAGTTCTGCAAAGTACTTCAGAAAAGTTATCGTGTTAGTATTCTTCCCATATCATTAGATTAGTGTTTTAACATCTGGCTTAATAATAATGTAGTATGTGATGCAGAAAATGTATTTTCTAGTTACTAGCACATTTTAAAATTCATGTATGCGTGTAATAGCACTCTGCAGGATATGATTCTAGGTTGTAATAACTGCAGTTCTTTTCTCTTTATTATGATTTATTGTATTTCCAATTGTGCATTTATTTTAACATATAGCTGTGTCGTATGGTACTATGCAATTAGCACTCTGTACCTTTATTTCACGCTGCCTTGTTATATCATGGCAAAAATATGATGTCTTCTGAGAAAAAAAGACAGTTCTTCTAAAAGCAGAGAAAGAGATGATACATTTAGCTTTATGTTTCTTAGAACTGTACAATTAGAAAGTAAGCTTCAGGGTAGCAACGTATATCCCAGACAGTAATAAACATCCAGATACGCTGCTCTCTGATTCTTTGAATGCATTAATTGGAAATGTTAATAGTGTTTTTGCAGACATTTTTAAATAACTTTTATGAAGACTCGTGGTAAAACGTAATCACCCTGTAAGAATAAAAATGAACAAATTATACTTAGATGGATTACAGTGTACAGTAAAATGCCTTTGTAATCTTTATCACACCTACACAATTTGATGGTTTGCCACAACTAGAGTGAAACATTTTTGAATCTCTAATTTCAATCTGAATTCCTGTTTTCCTGTGGGAATAGTTGGTATATAATTGGTCACAGGCATTTTAGCAATAATCCTTGATTGCATATAAATAATGCTTGGCGTACCCATGGCTGGCATAATTTGGTACTGAGGGCAAATCCAAGTGATCAAACAAAAAAGTTCAGCCTTGAGTAAACAAACATTACCCATACTCATTTATGGATTATTAATATTATACAATGCTAGTACTTCAAGGCATTGCCTGCCTTTTTAAATAATGGCATTATATTTGCAAACAACTTTTTGTAGTATTGTGGGCTAGGAATGGCTTCCTATTGCAGTTGGCATTAGCAAGACATATACATTGTAGCACCTTTACAGACCATTGGCTTAAGTGCAGTTTTTAGCACTCATTTTTTTTTTTTTTGAGAGAGAGAATCAGCAGTTACATGGTTACATACATACATATTGATATTTTTCTGAGGGTATTTGTGGATTCCTGATGCCCCATGAATGAGATCTCTTTATTTATTTATTTATTTTTTAAGAAATGGATATAGTATTTTGCTTTTCTCACTCTCTCTCTCTCTCTCTCTAGCTTTTTTTTTTTTTTGGCCAGAGGGGCACAGTGACTAGTGCATCTATATTTGTTTTTAGTAGATATTGCTGCAGAGGCTTCTTTAGTTTGTTTTTCAGACACAGTAGGCATGCTGACTGATTTGTCCAATTAGCATACATGTTTTTGAAAAATGACTGCCTTTAATTATTTTATTTAACTTAAGTATGTTTGTAACATAAGAAGAAAGTTGCTGAGATCTAGACCTATTATTTGTACTCACTGTAAAACTAAACGAAATATCATGTTATATATTGCAGCCAGCAATGCATTGTGTCTATCTATCTTGACTATACCTGATAGCCCAACTACTTTTCTTCATTAAAACAAGTGTTTTAAGTTATTGTTAATACATTTATTAGCAGTTATAGAAGGCAGCATAAGTATATGTTTTGCTCATGATAAATACAAGCAAGCTTTTTTTAAAAAAAGGTAGCATTATAAGGTTATAATGTGTTCATCTGTCTTGCCAAACACTGGAGTTATAAACAAAATTTAATTATTTTTGGGACTGCTTTATCTTTATCCTTTTTTGAAAGCTTTAGAAATATTATGTATGGGCAAGTGCCACAACTTTCATTATGTTTGCATCTGGCAAACCAGAACTCACACTGCAGTACATTGCGGTACTAGGTGGAAATATATACAGCAGATGTTAGTTGTTTAATATATTTCTTCACAAAGTCTTACCCCCTCCCCAATTTGTATCTCCCCTTTAAAGTTTGAGTTTTTTAGTTTTATTGTAGTCATTTCCTCATACCATTATGTGCTCTTGTCATACTTTAGCTATGGCATTTCTGGGCTTTGGTTCAGCGAGACTGCAAAATGTCCACAAGACAACTGATATATGTGTCTTTGAATTCTTACAACATTCATTTTGATATATTCTCATAATAAAGTTATCCATACATAAATTCTTATGTGTTTCTTCTTAGAAGGTCTGATGAAGCAGATGTGAAAGCACTTACCTTTTTAATTTTATGAGCAAATAAACTTTTTTTTATAACTCCTGGCACTGTTTTATTCCTCTGGTGTTTGCTGTTAACATTTTCTAATCTTTTATTGTTTAATATTACTTCAGTGTGTTTATTCTTGTTTTTCTGAACACTTAAATTTCTGTTAGGTAAGTAACTTATTTATTAGTTTTTATCTTTAGTTAGCTATTTTATTTTGGGCTTTACAACCACTTGTCTTTCCTGTATCAGTCTGAGCCTAGCATTATGGAACATACTTATATCAAATCAGTCTGGGCAGTGCATAACGACACTTCATTATACCAGTAATCTCATTTTTGGAGTCAGTCCTTTTGACTTGTAAATGTTTCTGCCTTTTTTTTTTTTTTTGACATACTGGTACTTTTGTATTGCTTGGAGTCATGTGTAGCTGTTGGGCAGAATGAAAGAGTGGCTAAAAATTGTTCATCCTGACATGGATAAGCAATTTTTTACCAGGTCTAATTACAACCATTACAGGGTGAAATCACACTGGGAAGGACATTCTCTACATCTCACCAAGATAGCTGTAAACTCAAAATTTCATCATTAGACAATAAATCCAAAATGTGGTCCAGAGGATGAATGGTTCACTCAACTGAAAGCACATATAATGAGACAAAAATATGAGTGAGCCAAAGCAATGAGGTAGCAAAGTGATGAAAAAGCATAAGATAATTTATTAAAACAATATGTTAGTGCTTTTGCAGTAATAATACTGCTTCTTCAGACATTAGAATAATTAATTTCAAACATATTTAAATAGTAGTATCTGAAAATGCACACCCAATCCCTAACATCAATCAATTAAAACCTCTGACTAATGAGGATGCTTTAAAGGAACAACCCTTTCAATGGTACTACTGTCATTACTAACAAATTTGTCTCATTTTTAAAAATGGCTTCATTGACACCTTGTCATTGAGCCCCCTCCCCTTTCTGCTTTTAATCTGATAATCCACTTAGCTTCTTGCGCCTCTGTGGCATTTTCAATATCACCCCCATGTTCATTGGGCATTATTCTCCCCATTATTAAACACTTAAATGAATGTGACATACCATCATTTTCACGCTGTCAGCCCTTCTTCCAGCCAGAAAAATAAAAAAGTTAAGCAAACAGTCTTTGTTACCACAGCAGACTAGCAACTTGTCTCATCCACAGGTTGGTGACTCTGCTGTGGTCATAGCTTGTTCAACCTTTCCCCACATCCTTCTAATATAGCTCCTACAGCAACTATGGAACAGGGGCTAGCCATGTCCTCTACAGCTGTTGGGAGTCCACTCAGGGGGCAAGAGAATGCCACTCTTGTTGGTACTGGGAGAAGAAACAGGGAAGGTTTCACTATCTAGTTAGAATGTTGTGCCCAACCCTGGAGAAGATGCTGCTGCCATTATTAACACTTTTGGCCCTGTTTTCTGTCAAAAACAGTAAACTAAACCTGTATCTTTTCTTCACAAATGTCACTAAAATAACTGGAATACCATCCTTGTGGAAAATGCACTCAGGAAAAAAAGAATAAAAATCCACTAATTTATTAGTATTAAGCACTTTCATCTCCAAGAGACTTCATCAGAATACAACCATTTATATACTTTCAATTAATGACATCATACTTGAACCTCGTTAATTCCAAAAAGTTTTATACATAACATTAAAGAAACAATGTCATACCATTTTGAATACATTCAAAAACCCCACTAAAATTCACACATTAGACATATAAATTCTATCTACTAAAAGTAATATAATATAAATTCACATACATAAATAAATATGTCATGTTTAAAATTTTACACACACACACACACACACACACACACACACACACACACATATATATATGTGAATTTATATTATATTACTTTTAGTATGTAGAATTTATATGTCTAATATGTGAATTATACTGGGGTTTTTGAATGTATTCAAAATTTTATGACATGGTTTCTTTAATGTTATGTATAAAACTTTTTGGAATTACTGAAGTTCATTTATGATGTCATTAATTGAAAGTATTTAAATGGTTCCTTTTTAGTAGGAAGTTGTATTCTGATGAAGTCTCTTATAGGAGATGAAAGTGCTTAATACTAATAAATTACTGGATTTTTATTCTTTTTTGTTAAGTGCATTTTCTACAAGGATGGTATTTCAGTTATTTTAATGACATTTGTGTGGTTTTTACTTGGTGTGGTATTCATTGATGGTTGTATACATTTTACACACCTAAACCATCCTTTTTAGAGGCTAAATGGATACTTTGACTGCCTTCAATCTTTCTGGGACTGATGTTACCGAAGAGGCCAGAGCGGAGGTAAAGCAGCTAAGGTTGGAAGTCTCTCAATTGAAAGGGAAGCTTAACAAATTAATTGAACTTTTTACTCAGAAGGAAAATTGTTCATGACTAGCCACTGGGCAGTCTTTTATGGGTACACAGTCCTATTTATATCCTAATAGCCATGGTTCTACGAGTACTCAGGCATGCTCCATTTCAAATCACCCCCCCCCCAGTGATTTTAGAGGAAATGACTATGCTATTTGCTGTGCGTGTCACATGGGAGTTGAGCCGGGACTGCAGCAGAAAGCAACTGTGGCTTCTGAGATATGGAGCCACAATTCGGTGAATTCTTCTATTTTTACACTTCTCCACCCCCAGGACATTCGTTTAAATCCACAAGGATTGTCCAGTGGCTCTAATTTAGCTGGCGGTGGTTGTCCTTTGCAAGATACTGTTCATTATAGGTTCATAGGTTCATAGATTAGTACTAAGCTAATTGCCCTTGCAAGCCATTTAAGCTTAACCAATTATCCCTTGTGAGACTCAAACCCTGCATCTTGTGTTTGTAAGGCAAACATCTTAACCATTAGGCCAACCTCCCAACCCCAAGAAAAATGTTGCTGGTTATAGTAATAATACTGTTAATGGTGGTTCTGGTACCTCACAAAGGCAGGGGAATGAGGTTTCAGGTCCTGGGGATGTTAATGCTAAATGTTGCACTATATTGAGCAAACAGTTTAACTTTTCAGGGGATGGTGCAGTTCCATTAGAGCGTATTGGCAAAAGTGAAGGGACTGAAGCATGCTCCCTCAAGGACTTGATTTATCGGCTTGAAAAGAGACTGTTTAAACTCAAAACTTTATAGATGGGCATTGCATTTTTGAATCAATGTGTTAGTTTAAAAATTATACCACAAGGGTTAAGACTGTATAAATTCCTCTTTGGTATAATGTACAATGAAGAAATTGTTGATGATTATGTGCAGTTGTTTGATGAAATAGGGTTGAATTTGCTTAGAAAAAACAATGTTCTGCTATGAAAAGCAAAAGGATATGATAGCTAAGGAGGTAGATGTTTTGGATAACAAAATTAAAACAGATTTGTTTTTTCAGTGCAATGCAATGTATTTCAAAGTGCTTGACAAAGTGGAAAGGAGATGTTATAATATTTTTCAAAAGAAAAAATGCAAGTTGGATAGGGACCAGAAAAATTATTTGAACAAACAGGTCTATCCTATTAAACAATTAATTAACAACAAATGTTGTTCCTTATGGGGAAGAACGTAGGAATTCTAATAGCTATAGTGAAGTGTTTAGAAGAGGAAAGACTTGGAACATGGATGGAGAAATAGGGGAGGGGGGACAGGATTTTCCAATAGTAAGACACTTGGACAGTCTAGCACAGCATTATACAGAGAAGGGGAAATACAGCAAAAGTTATTACCCACCGAGGAGGAATGTATACCCCAATAGGAACAGATACAGGAATTAGCATACACAAGATAGGACATTGTGAAAGCAAAGGATGGGTTCACTATATATCATTTCACAGATAGAAATAGTACTGATTATTTCAACTTATTTTCCAAGGGAATTAAGTTAATTCCCTCTTCTAAGGGTGAATTAGTAGAAAATATACTTGCATTGAAGATGTATGCTAGGAAATTAAATTTTGAAATCATGTTTGGCAATAAGGAAAATGAAAATATAGTGAGTTCTAATAGACCTATTTCTTTACCTAAAAATGAAGTACCTATAATCCACCCCTACACCCCTGAGCAGAAACATACAAAAGCTTGTCTTGGAAGATATTTATGGCATGGCTCAGGGTTACAACAGGAGACAGGGTAACTTAACAGAGGGAGAATTTAACCTCTTGTTGGATTTAAGGAAAGACAAACAGATTTGTGTCATGGTTCCAGACAAAGGGTGAGGGGTAGTGCTATACAAAAGTTTAGATTATTTGAATGATATGCAGAATTTACTTTTTGATGAGACTACCTATTTGGGTGTTTCTAGAAATCAAATTAATATTTCCTGTTCTAGGACTGAGTCATATATTGAGGAATATCTGCTGGATGGAAGAAATGATGTTGAGTTATATGACTTTTTGTATAGAAAGGACCCTCTGATACCATTTTTTTTCCAGTATACCAAAGATTCATAAAAATGTTTTGAAACCACCATTTAGACCCATTATGGCAGCCGGGGGCTCCAAAATTCATCCTTTGGCTGTGTTAATAGATTCCTGTGTACAACATGTGGTTGACAAGACTCCCCACTTAGTAAAGGATTCTTGGGAATTTTTGGGTTTAATAAAAATGAGTTATGGACAGGGAATATTATTTTTTTTAACAATAAGGATTTGTTCACCAGTATTCCCAAGGGTGGAGGGTCTCATGTTGTTTGAACAGGTGTTATTTTAGGAATCTAAACTGGAACATGGCATGGATACATTGGTCTGTGAGAAGATGAGCATTGTCTTAAACAGCAATTTCTTATGGTTTGTGGGAGAGTACTATCAACAGATCAGAAGTGTAGCCATGGGGGCAGTGTGTTCACCTGTGCATGCTAACTTGGTCCTTCTGGGTTGTGAGAATCAGTATGTATTAAATTGTCCTTTTTGGGGTAGTGTCAAGTTGTATGTACATTATTTGGATGACATTTTTATCCTCTGGGAGGGTAGTGAGGCTGAGATTCCCAGATTTATTCAGTACTTGAACTCTAGTACAGATTTTTTGGATTTTAAATATCAGTATGATACCAAAGGTATAAACTACTTGGATACTTATATTTCGAAAGGAATTGATGCTTTTAGGTCAAAAAGATATAGAAAGGGCACTTTTTGCAATGCATATTTGCATTTTAAAAGTAACCACCCCATGGGACAAAAGAGAAGTATTGTTAAGGGTCAGGCCATCAGAGTGGCCCGTATGACTTCACATTTGGAGGATTTGGGCCCTGAGCTAGAAAAGGTTTCCAGTATGTTCCAAGATAGGGGATACCCCAAATATTTAGTAGAAGAAATTTTGAATGAGGTATATGTGAAATGGGGTGTTTTTTATAAACCACTCCTGGGGGTAGGTTTCACTACAAATGTGAACCATTCCAGGGATGGTATTCAGATCAAAATGTTTGAAAATATTTGTGTATTGCAGTATAATTGGAATACCTATAGTATAAAGAAAGTGATGGAATATAACTGGAATATTTTTAGAACTAACAGGGAAATTTTCAGTAAAGTGGGAGAGAAACCAATGTTCATTAACAGGATGGGTCTAAATCTGAAAAATCGTTTTGAAATGAAAATAGATAGGATTGATGTGGTGGGTTTAGGCACTAGACCATGTGGGATGTATGCACAATACCCATACATTAGCAAGCAGAGTAGTATGGTTTTGACCAATAACTTGAAAAGCAAAATTACATTTGAGAAGGGAAATTGTAATACCGTTGGATTAGTTTACTTGGCTGTACGTGTGTCATGTACTCACTATTATATGGGAAAAACAGAACGTATGTTAAAAAACAGAGTGTATGGGCATAACAATGATATAAAAAATCATAGATTATCTAGTTCTCTATATAAGCATTCCATCACTTGTACAGATTTTGTGAAATTTGTGTTTGGAATATTGGACATTGTCAAAATGAACCCTAGGGGTGCGGATTGGAAGAATTTATTAAAGAAAAGAGAAACTCAGTGGCAGCTTATGTTAGTTGCAATGTTTCCACCCACTCTGATTGAGACTGTTTCCATTACTCCCATATTGCTGGAAAGAGCTAATAGATTTTAGCAATATATATATATATATATATATATATATATATATATATATATATATATATTATATATTATATATATATATATATGTATGTATGTGTGTGTGTGTGTGTGTGTGTGTAAAATTTTAAACATAACATATTTATTTATGTATGTGAATTTATATTATATTACCTTTAGCAGGTAGAATTTATATGTCTAATATATGAATTGTAGTGGGGTTTTTGAATGTATTCAAAATTTTATGACATTGTTTCTTTAATGTTATATATAAAACTTTTTGGAATTAATGAAGTTCAATTATGATGTCATTAATTGAAAGTATTTAAATGGTTCTTTTTTACTAGGAAGTTGTATTCTGATGAAGTCTCTTACAGGAGATGAAAGTGCTTAATACTAATAAATTACTGGGTTTTTATTCTTTTATCTTGAGTGCATTTTTTGCAAGGATGGTATTTCAGTTATTTTAGTGACATTTGTGGGGTTTTTACTTGGTGTGGTATTCGTTGGTGGATGTATCTTTTCTTCTTCAAATTTTCTTGGACATAAGTAGTTTACTGTGTCTGGCTCAGGGTTTAAGTCAAGCTATTGATCCTTCTTATGAGGTGGTTTCTTGCAAAAGAAAGAGGGATACTTTGTTTCCTGAAAGAAAGAAATAAATAATCTGAAGCTGGAAGGGAAGATGTAGGGACAAATTCAGGTTTTTTTCCTCAGTCCTCTCATTCATACTCAGATGAGAGCTTAGTTTCTAATTCTCCCTTTGAGAATTTCTCTTTCTCTGAGACTGTTTCCAGAATGTGCCCGTGTTGTGAGTGGAAAAACACTGAGGTTTCTCAGTCTCTCCGAAAATACTATGAGCTGTTACAGAGCCTTAACCCATTCCCCCAGTTCTGGCAGTTCTGGAGATGTCACTTTCTGCAATTCTTCTGCTAGTCAGCCTGCAGATAGAATGTATAAAGTTCAACAGTCTTTTAAGATTTTATACACTCTTCCCAAACCTGACCCAGGAGCCATATCTCTACTTAAGCCTACTGCTGTTAAACATTTGGTTAATTCCAGTCCTACTCCTTCTGACAATGATGGGAAGGTTTTGATAAGTATGGGGGAATGTGTATACTTCTACACATTTGATTTTCAGAATTTTGAAATATCAGGTTCATATGATAAGGTTTGTTCTAACCAATTGTGAAAGTATGGGGAATATTTTGTTTGTTGCTTCTTCTTGTGAGAGAAATCTGCTTTAAATAATTTAGCTTCTTCTTGCACAAGTCACTTCTCATTGTTAGCAATGTATGTATGACTCAGTTGATAATTCTTCCAGGGCTATGGCCACTAGTACTGCTTTGAGGAGGTTTGTCTGGCTACATTCCAGAACCTCCCAAATCACATGATAAATGAGATATTTTATTCTCCTTTGGGTAGCAGTTTAGTCTTTGGTTCCTATGCTGCAAAGTTTATCAAAAAAGATAAGATAGTAGAGGGAATCTTTAAGATTGTTCAGCCCCCCTTTCCAAATTTTCTAAGGAATTCTCTAACTCATAATCCAGTTTTGGAAAAAAACAAAATTAACAGTCTCATCAAAATGCTGGTAAACAGACACTGAAGAAGAAATGGCAGGATGATCCAAAAAGATTTCAGGAGCCTCCCAAAATGAAGGACAGTCCAAAATGTGAGAATGACTGTTTAAGGGTACTTGTACCTCCTTCCCACCCTGGCAGTTCCCTCTCCCTTTCAGAAAGTCTCAATCTTCATTTTTCTCTTTGACAAATAGGTTCTGAAGGTCATTCATCAAGGTTATATATGGCAGTGGGAAGAAAGCCTTTCTGTTCAGCGAGTAGTTCCTCATCCATCAGACCAGACTCTTTTATCTGAGGGAGTGATACTACTAGTTCCTCCTTCCCAGGATGGGAAAGGTTCTTTCTATTCAAGGATGTTTTTAGTGCCAAAGAAAGAAAATGCTTAGAGACCAGTTCTAGATTTTTCTTTCTAAAATTTGTTTGTGATAGTGCCCAAGATCAAAGTGTCTCTTCACAACCTGCTACATATTCTTCCTCTTTCAAATTTCCTGGTAACACTAGATTTAAAAGATGTTTGCCATCATATCCCTGTTCGTCTGGACTACATGTGTTTCTTAAGGTGTTGTGAGTCTGGATCACATTCCTCTCCCTTACCCTTTGGAGGATCCACTGCACCAGCAGTGTTCACAAAGTGCCTAGCTCCAGATATAGCTCAGGCTATAGGGTATCCACATTTTTCCATATTTAGAAGACTTGCTTATTATTCCAGAGTCTTTTTCAATGTGTCTTTAGAGTGAGAGATCTCTTCTACAAGTTTGGATTCCAATAGAATATTCAAAAGTAGGATTGCTTTACTGGGCTGTTAGCTATATGTCTTAGTTCAAAGAGCTTTTCTACCACAGGAAATAAATAGATCTAGATCTTTTTCTAAGGTTTTCTACTCAGACATTGGTTAGTGTGAGGGAATACCTCAGGATTTTGGGTCTCGTGGTATCTATGACTCTCATGATATCACTGTCAAGATGCCACATGAGAAAGATACAAGGGTATCAGAAGTCTCTTTTGTCCAGCACCAAAATCCTTTGTCTTTTCAAATCCGAGTGCTGGCGGTGTCTGTCGGAAGGAAAGTCACTTAGTGGAGACAACAAATTTCCCCATGTTCAGGTCTCTCATGGATGCCTCAGACTTTGCTTAAGGAGCAGTTGTACAAGGTGTGTGTGTCCCAGATGACAAATTCAAGCACATAAACATAAAATAGTTGCCCCGATCAATGCCCTAAACTCTCTGAATCATCTTTGGTTCCCCTGTTAAATGCAATATCAAAGTTATGTGGTACAACAACAAATAAATTGGAACCAGATCTTCTTAGCTTGTGATATAGCTTCACAGCAAAATCTCACTCTACAGGCATCCAACATTCCATCAGAACTAATTGTGTGGCAGACAGTCTGAGCAGGACCAGGGTAAACCCTCATGAATGGAAGCTAGATCAGAAGGTATTCAGAGATTTAATCTATCTATGGGGAGTTCCTCAGGTAGACCTCTTTGCCTCCTCTCTCAACAATCACCTGGCAAGATTCTGCTGCATGACTTCATGCAAGGCCTGGAACATAGATGCATTTTCCTTTCCTTGAACAGGAATGTTCCTGTATTTTTTTCCTGTATTTTTCCACCCTTTCCAATGATATCCTTGGTACATCTAAAGCTACAGAGGGAATCCCCCAAAATATTGTGGTGACTTCCTTCTGGCCCCTGGCAGCGGTGGTGACCACTTCTTTTGGAAATGGACAGGAGCTGTTATCAGGAGCTTACTCACAGAATGCATGCACTCACACAAGAACAGGGGTGTTTTATACACTAGTCATCTTCAGCTGACTGCCTAGAGGAGAGGATCTTAATTCCCTTTAGACACCAGTTTAATGACAATATGCAGCAGGTACTAATGGAGGCAAGCACGCCTGCTACTAGAAAATCATATATTTGCAAATGAAAAAGATTTTCTTCCTTTTGCCAACAACATAACCAGCACCCATCAAGGGCTAGTCATTCTTTGGATTTACACTATTTGTGTAAGTTATTATCCTATGGCCTTTCTTACTCCTCCATTAAGGCTATTTTATTGTCCATTTCAGCAAGTCTACTCATGGATCCTCCTATTTTGTGCATTCTTGTGTCAAAATGTTTTTATTTATTCATTGTATTTATTTTACATTTGTTTACCAGGAAAGTCTGACTGGACGCAGGTCCTTTTTAAGTGGAGGCCCTGGGAGATAAGCTCCAGAAAAAGTACAAATGTTAAATACAAGTACAAATATACATACAAATTATAAATAAACAAGTATGGTACAGAACAGAACTACATAATTATGAAAGAATGAAGCAGAAAATTTGGCATCAACATGTATGGGAGGAGCAAGTCTGAAGATAAAGGTTTTACAGAATAACAGAACTGTAACTGTTTTGAAAGAGGTTTTGCATAACAGGCATACAGGAAAACCGGTGGCCCTTCCTTGAGATCTTAATTTTGTGTTAGGGCAGCAAACCCTAGCTCCATTTGAACAAGCTATTGTTGCTGATTTGAGGGTCTTTATATGGAAAACCATTTTATTGACAGCTGTTACCTCTACAAGAAGAGTATCTGAGCTGCAAGCTGTTATGGTGTATCAGATTTATCTTCCTCAGAGGCCAGGTTTCTTTTATGCCTAAAGTGGTATCTGAGATTTCTTTTAGCTAAACTATCCATCCTCCATTTTCTTTCCTGAACCTAAAATGAGGGAGAAAGGACACCCCATACCTTGGATGTCCACAGACAACTCTGGTACTATTATGACAGAAATAAATCTTTCAGATCTTCAGATCAATTGTTAATTTCTTGTGACATTAAGAAGAAGGGACAGCTTGTGCCCAAACAGATTATTTCCAGATGGTTGCCTCAGGTTATTACCTTTCATTATACTCACCTTAACAAAACTTTTCCAAGCAGGGTCAAGGCCCATTCTACAAGGGCCTTAGCTTCATCTATGGCTTTTTTGAATGTGTTTGATTTTAGAAGTATTACAGAAGCAGCAACTTGATCCTTTATAGGTACATTTACAAGGCATTACAAGCTTGATTCCTTCTTTTGGTCCAGATTAGGCTTTGCTGGGATGATTATCCAGGGGTTCCTGGACTTTTCTTCTTCCACCTCCCAAATATAGTAAACTAGGGTAATTTACTCATGTAGCTAAGAGTATTGCAGCAGTGGTCAATATGCTGACCGTAGTACAGTTGTCTATGTAAACTTACCATAATAGTGCGTGCTTGAATGATCACTGCTGCTGTAGTCAATCCTTCCCTCCATTTCCCTTGTTTTTAATGACAGGGTGTGAATATTTATTTTTTGTTGACCATAGCACTGTTCTGTCAGGGCTCAGCATTCCATCTCTTTGTTGGCAATAAAGCTCTGAAGGGCTTGGCACCCAAACCTGTCATTTTAGTGAGCTCAGGTCGAGCTGACTAATGGGTTTGATACGTGAAAGGTGTCCTGAAGCTTTGGAAGCTGGCCAGCTGCTATATCCTTGTCAGATATAAGCCATATAGCTAAGGCTCCTGCAGTAGTAATCTTTGAAACATCTACTGTACTTTCACTGTAGTTCAGAAAACTATGTATAATTTCTCCACATTGTGTTTAGCTTGGCACACAGTGTGGCAGTTCATATTTAAGTAGCCTGCATAAGCCTAATTTCAGTACACAAAATGTATTATTCCAGAAAACGTGGAGTATATACCTACTGTACTGGAACTGTTTGTAACGCCTGAACAAATATACCCAGTTTCTATAAACAGGATTATGGCGTCTTGATTCATTGTTTGTGGTGTTACAGTAAATCCAAACCAGTCTACATACATTTAAAGAATGTCTTTTCTAAGGTTTCATGAATCCATGAACAGTAACTTGGTAATATAAAATTGCAGGTTTATTAAATGAGTTATATTTTCTGAAGCATGGAAGTAAAGACTGGTGGTTACTTCCTAGTCCAAGGTGGTCATAACTTGGTTTAGGAAATATGTTGCTTAAAATGCAAAATCTTCACAAATAAATAAACAGTGTGATTTTTTTGAAATCCCTGCTTTTGCCATTCCTTGATTAAGAATATTTTTACTGGTCTGGTGAGTGTTGACAAATTCTCAGAGGCCTTATAACAAGTACTGCTGTTTTACAAACATCTTAGCTTTATGCATCCCAGTTATGGAGCTTAAATCTGAAACTGAGCTTGTTGTATGAATTATTCATTATTTATTAAGTGACCAATGCCTAAGCCTTCAGATACTGTGGTCCTTGCACATCTGATGTGCACCCATATTCAATACAAATGTCATGAAACGATGGTGTATTCAATAACTGTTGTCTGTATTGCTTCATTCTTTGGACTTATTTCAGTGCAATTTTATGTGATGTCTTCTTGCAATTCTTGCAAGTCTTCTGTCATGCAGCTTCCATAATGAAAGTAACATTTCCACATCCATTGTAATATATTAGTATTCCTGTTACACTTTGTCTATAGTTTCTTTAGAATATGTGAAATTATTTTTTGGCACCATACTGCATACCTTTCAGCTGATTATCTGTTGCTTTCTTCTTATAAGCCGCGGTGGTGCAGTGGTAGTGTTGTTGCCTCACAGCAAGAGGGTCTCCTGTTCAATTCTTGGCTGGAGTGCCTTCTGTGTGGAGTCTGAATGTCCTTCCTATGGTTGAGTGGCGTTCGAAAGACATGCGTAGAATGTGCGTGCCTTCGTTGAAGGTTGGGTGTCGAGCTGACACCTCGGCACTGCAAAAATCTACTGCCAATCATTAATGGACCGGAGTTCTACTGTGGTGACCCCTAACCGGGAAAAGCTGAAAGAAGAACATCTGTTGCTTTCTTCTCCTACAGCCTCTACCTCCAATATCCCTTAAAGTACCAACTGAGACTGGAATTACCTCATCCATAGGTGGGATGGAAAGAGGATCAGTAAATGTAGGACACAGGCTGTAGCAACTGGATATACACAATGAAAAAATTATAATGATGACAACAAAGAGTAGTAAGACTCCATTTTGGAGTCAGTTGCTTGTCTGAATGCTACTGAGTGAAAAAATGGGCTTTTCTACCAGTCACAGAGTTTCTTTCTTTTTTTTTTTGTTTTTTTTTAGTTATCTCTGATGTCAGGTTCTGAGTTACGAGATCCTAAGGAACAGAATGATGACTGTTTTCAGTAGGAACTCAGTGAAGGTTGAGTTTCTAAGTGTGTGCTGGCAGGCATTACTTTTCTTTGGGAGAGTTCTCCCTTCTTTATGAATTTATGACATGGAGTTGTATACATTAGCTCAGGGGTATATGATACTTGTCCCCCTCACATTGCATGGTGCTGGAAGGCTTACCACCTGACAAAAAATGTCTAAAATTCAGTTTTCACCCTTTCATGTTTTTGGGCATATGTTTTTGTTTTTAGGTCCTTGGGGTTTTGTCATGTAGGGTTTAGCAGCAGAGTTGAAAAATGTTCAAAGATTACTGCAAAGGAATCTATCTTTCTCCAAGTTTTGGAACTTCGTACTTAGCTGTATATGTAAAGAGGCGCTGTGACTAAAGGCCTCTCTCTACATGACATGGTTGAGTAGCTTTCATTTCTTTTCTTCTCAAAAAAGTATCTGTTAAATTCTGCTGAAAATATTCTTAATCTTAATCACAGTGCAGAATTTTGAAAACTGTTGTTCAGTTTCAACTCAAGGAGCCATAAAGAGAAAATATGGCAGTTTAGAATACAAAGTTTCTAAACTAGCCATGTACTCATTGCCAACATATCTCAAAATACTTCGGTGGTCAGGTTCTAGTAAGTGAAAAAGTATAACTTTATCTCCAGTAAAGGACTTATTATGAAACTTTCAAAAGCTCAACTCATGACACATTTTCTGTGACAAGATCCTAGCACATTGAATCTTAACAATTACGTACTTCAAATATAAAAATTGTTGAGTCAGCATAAAGTTGGTGCACCTGTAGTCTGTCGAACCTTATTGTATTCAGGTATTGTACCTGGCTAGATAGAATGCTATAGAAATTATTTTGCAGTATTAAAATGTGTAATTGTAAAAGGTAGATACCAGAAACAATGTTTTAGTGTGTTATCTCAGAGAGTTCTATAGTGCACACTGAGGGCTTTGTACTTGGGAGCAAGCTACCTTTTCCATAGAAAATAGTCAAAGCATTCTCTTTGCTTTTCAAGTTACAGCATGCTTTTTGGTGTATGAATGTAATGAGAGTCTTCATTCAATGTCAGCAGGCCTACCTGGACTCATTCGAAAGATTGGCTCAGAAGTTAAACCTAATGACAACATCTTGCTACTACTTTAATTGAGTTTTGTTTTTTGTTTTTTTTTTTTTTGCATCCGACTAACTTAACTGTCATGGTGTCAAAATGATATTTCACAAGTCTAACAAATAGTTGAAATATATATATTTATTTTTTGTTTTGTTTCTTTCTTATTTATTTATAAATGTATAATGGAAAAAATATTGTTTGATTCCAAATTCTGAAATTTGTAGCCAGTACTAGACAGCTATATTTCAATTTGCTTTTTGCCTTTGATGCTTTGTTCTGGTATTTTCAGGAATTATAGTACCTGTTCTATAATGCAGATCATAGAATTATTTCAGTTGTGTCTGTCTACTTCTGTACAATCATGTTTTTTTTTCCTTCTCCCACTTTTTAAGCTTGACAGGTGATTTTGAAGTGTCATTCTCTTGATGAAAAGTAGTTTCCTGTATATTAAACTTCAACTTATACAACTAAATTGACAAGCCCATGGTTTTAGAATGACTTATCACAGTGTGGCAGCCTTAGCCCCTCATGCTTCTGCATTGCAGTAAGCCTGAGCTATTCATTAACCACTCTTCCACTACAGTTTTCCACTGGCAGTGGCTGTAGCAGAGCCAGAGAGAGAAAGAGAGCAGTTTCATTGGTGAAGCCGCATGCAAATACAACCACCTAGGGCACTAGCTAATGATACTTAGCCATGTGCTCTTCTCCCAAATAGTATTGCCACTACATTAACTCTGAGTTATTTTTTCAACGAGGAAGAAAAATCGATGCCATTGTTTGAAGTAATACAGTCATTCATCGTGATGTGACTGGTCTCAGCTTGTACTATGACTAAAGGAAGGTAAGGAAGGCAGAGCCGTGGGTGTGAATGGACATGTTTGCTTGTTTCTGTAGGCTGTCAGGGCATGAATGCAGTTAAATGGATATGTGTGTGTGTTTGTCTCTGGGTGGTCACATTGTGGTTAGTAAATATATGGAAACTGGTTGTGTCTGCATTTGTATGTATGTGTGTGTATGTAGATATCTGTATGTCTTTGCATGTATGTGTGTTGGGAGGTGCCTGTGCTACTGTTGTGCATGGACTGGTAGAGAGAAAACTAACATTGTCAGGTCTGGAGTGCAGGGTTTAATGCAGAGACATGGTAGTTAGCCACTAGTGAGATATTCTTCAGTGTCTCTGAATTGGGATTTTTTTCTGTCAAGCCATTTGACTCACCTATATCAACAAATTAGCATCGGTGAAGGAAATACATCGGAATCCCTTCCTAGGACAGTTTAATTTCGAAAAAGAAAGTGAAGACTGTTACATAAAATATGGTAAGATGCCTACTGAATTTACAGATCATTTCATGCAGTCATTATACAGACTACCTTTACACCCACATATATAAAATGCTTCAGTAAAAGCAATAAGTGCATTAATGTTTTATATACGAAGATATTTCGTAGAAATCAAGCACTGTTTATGTTAATCGTTTCAGCTGTTTTTGTGATTAGAACATCAGCTTTCTACATTTTCCAGTTTGCCATGAATTATTTAATTTTTGTCATATTGCAAAACTTAGTCTCTAAACATATCCTTTTTTGTACAGGGTAGCAGAACTGCACCCCATCATGGGGTACAGACCCTCAAAGGCTGCAGAACTTTGGGTAGGGCAGAAGCTTCCCAAAACAATACACAGAAGCCTCAGGAAACTATTTTCCCTGTCTAACACAAGTGAGAAAGTGATTTCTGAGCTTGTCTGCTGTTAAAAATTCAATGTTTTCATGATAACAGTTGAGAAATAAAACAAAAATATCCCTTATGCGAGGAGGATATCTACTTAAGTAATTAACTGTCATAACGAATGCATATCCTCAAAGTTCCATGTTTTACTTTTTATTGCTGAACTATTAATTCTGCTTTAACAAAATAAGATCATTTAGATTTTTATTCAAACAAAAATGGTAGCACAATCCAAAATTACTCTGTACAAATGTCAGCCCACCACGTCTTATTATATTGTGTCCTTTTTTATAAGTTAGTTATTTATTCTCCAAAGATTAAAAAGAGCAGTTGACTCCTTTAAGTTGGGAATCAACAGTAAGTTGTCATTAATTCTTTACAGTTCACCAGTGCTAGTGTCATATAAGCCCTGGGTATATTACGGGTGACTAGAGTTTGATTATTGGTCTGGGCATCTGTTGGAGTAGGTGTAGGGAGGATAGTGGCTGGTTGGTCTGGGGGGATGGTTCTCACTTTAGTTTTGAGATGTCCTGTATTCAAATTCCAGGCAAGCTCAATGTTTTTGGGGGGAGGGTCTGGCATCATGGTTAAGGTCTTTGTCTCACAGATACAAGGTACAGGATTTGATTCTGAACTCTAGTTATTGGCTAGGCTTGTAATGGTCTGCAGACTGATAGCCTAGTTTTGCCTGTGAACCTATAAACCTGTACGTGTCTCTATCCTGGATAACAAAGTGCAATGCTGATCATTGGTTCATTGTGCTATGCTAAATCAAATATCTCTCAACAGAAATCGTTGTAAACTGTTGGACATAGTCATGATTCAGCTAGTAGGCAAAGCTGTTACACTTTTGAGCAAGGTGGTTCATACATGTTTTCCTTTATTTCTGCCCTTTTCACGAACTGGGTGATATCCATTGCTCAAGCAGACTACATTTTATGAGTACCCTTGAAATATTTGTCTAGTAAAAAGTAAGTGACCTCCTCAGACTCATTTGGCATTGAAGTGGAGATTCAATCATAATTGAGCTGAAGTGGTCAAAGCCTAAGAGATTTACATTAAATTCCTCTTTAACAGCAGGACAAGTGGAATTCTTTTTCACCCTATTGTTATTTAATGTACAAGAATATATGTGTAGTCCTCCTGAATGAACATATTCTTTTTCTGATTATGTATTTAAGCATACAATGAATTTTTACAAACTTAGAAGGAAATAACACTGGATCAGTATTAGTGACACCTGCATATATTTAAACAGCTTCAACATTTTGGTATTGTCCTCAAAAGCTAAATTAGCTCTCATATATTGATGTTCTGTGCAGAGGATTGAGTCACTGAACTCATAAAAAGCTTTGCCATATAATCCTGGGTCTGATTACCTTCATGTCCACTTGATGTTCTGTGACTGTGAATAAGCCATGTAATGGGAAGGTACTTATGAGACTCTACTGAAAATGGACCTCAATCCCATTCATAGAATACAAAAACATGTGACTTATCCAAGTATCTATAACCGTTTTCTAACATCCTGATCTTAAATTTCATCATACTCTCACATTTTTCCCTATCAAAAGGATTTAAATGGAGACATCAAAATCATTTAGAAAATGTTATTTAACAGATTTTTTTTCTGAAAACAAGTTGTAAATGACCATTTAACAGTTAGCAAAACATTAAATATATATATTTGGAAATACAAGCGATCCTCAGACTCTGATGTGTGTGTAATTGGGGAGTTAAGGAATATGTTTTAGGGAAGGCTTATACATTTGTCACTTTAATCAAAGCACTACTAGTTGAAATAATATTGCAGATTCAGTTGGAATAGCTATTTTTGAGTGGCTTTGTCATCAGTAGGTCATTAGAATGAGAAGCAAAACATTCTATGTCTGCAAAAAGGTGTACACTCTTCAGAAATAATTAAGACCCTTATGCCATTCAGTTTTATCAATGTCAGCACCATAATTACAAGCGCCATATCATTTAATGGCTGTGTGAGCATGTATTTTCATACAACACTGAATTAATGACTCTTACTGAACAGAGTTTTGAATTACTTGACATAATCTGAATTCAAAGCATACATTTGCATTTAAAGCCTAGTCCTCTTTATAAGTTGCCATAATGAATCTAAATTACAGAATGTTTGCGTTGGTGTCTGTTTTTGTTTTAATCATTTTCTGAAAATAATAATTGCTTCCAATACTTTTATATTTCTGCTTCCTTTGATCTCCAAGAAGGAAGCAATTTTGAAGACAATACCTACACAGCTTATTTCCACTATAATGTACATAAACTGCTGTACTATATTCTGGCTTAAACTATAAAACTATCTGTAAAAACTCATTTGGTACTAATGGTTCCGGAATATTCATGTCAGCGAGAAGCAAATCAGACCAACTAATCCTTGAAATGGTACCTACCACATTCTGCAGTAGAATTAACTTACTAAAGTAAGACGTATGCACATTTTAATCTTCTAGACCCCCATTCCTTTCCAAACACACTGTAGCATGCTTCCTATCTCTATGTCCACCTATCTTTATTGGTTCATCCCTCCTTCCACCACTGGATCTTTCTCCTTTACTAGTCACCATCCAGCTCCTTTTTTTCTACATAACAGTAAACGTTTGAAAGATCGCTGCTGCAATAGCTGCTCCCTCCTCCCATCACCCTTGTTTTTTTTGGTGTGCTTTTTGTGCCGCGGTGTGGGCATTTATTTTTGTGTTGTCCTTTCAGGGCTCAGCCTCCATCTCTCTGCTAGCAGGAAAGGTCTAAAAGGCTTCATATCCAAACTTGCCTTTTGTCAAGTCAAGCATCTTGACGGTTTGGGTGCGTGGAAGGTGCCCTGAAGCTTTGGAAGCTGACTGGATGTTATATACTTGGAAAGATATAACCCAGATAGCTAAGGCTACTGCAGCATTGATCATTAGAAGTAATGATCAGCTGTACTTTTAATATTCTGAATCCTAACCCTATATCAAATCTAAACCATAAAAAGGTCCAGTAGGATCAATGTTCTTTACCAGGTAACTAATAAACAAGGAAATAAATATTAATAGTGTGTGTGTGTGTGTGTGTGTGTGTGTGTGTGTGTGTGTGTGTGTGTGTGTGTGTGTGTGTGTGTGTGTGTATATATGTATATATATATATATATATATATATATATATATATAAAAACGTTTATACTTCAGTAAATATCCAGCATTGAAGTCTTTGTGCTAAAATAAGACTTTAAAACTGATCTCCTACTGTAAAGGATGGCATCTTGAGTTTTGCTGATAATGATGTTTTTTTAGCATCTGTATTGCATTTACAGTCCAGTATTCTTTGAATTTTTAAGTTTGCATCTTGACACAGTTAAGTTTTCAGATCTGATAATATCTGATCTAGACTGCATTTAGCACAAAGGAGCTGAAGATAATTTGGACATCATGACTGACAGATTAATACAAAACTCTGCTGCATTTTAATTCTCCAAGCCTTCCATCTTTAGTGAAGGTTAAGCAACAAAATCCCTATTCCCTGAATTGTGCTTTATAAGTTGGTGGCTTTTTGCTTTCTCTGTGTGATTTTAGTGTAGTCTAAAATAATCTCCAGTTTGTGAAAGAGACTCCTTGAAGTGTGCTACATGGTAAAAAAGGCTTTTTTTCTCGATCAATTGTACTGGCCCTGCATATATAAACTTTAACATACCTCAGCTCATATGACCAATGGATTTCATATCTTCACTTTGCAGCTGCAGAGGCATATACATTTTCTTTTAAATCTTTAAAACACCAGATATGAATGTTCCTGTTTATAATTGCCATGAAAACATAGTGAGCATGCATAAATTGTTCTGATTATGACCTTGATGCAATAAAAGCCTTTGCTGGCATCTCAAGCTTTCACATAGTCTCAGTCATTATTGTAGAAATATAAGCAATCTGCATCACTTTATTGTCCACTTTTGCTTCTTGTGTAACTAGATGAATAATTTTATGTTACTGTAGCTCTTGAACTTTTCCCTAAGTCTGTGTCCTTGATGAAAATGTATTTCTATCATTCTCAGGATGTGGACATTTCATGCATTAGAATTCAGAAGCAACTTAAATGTGATTTGTTGTTTCTTTTCATTCTTGACTAACACGACCTTAGTTCACTCTACAAAGAGAAAAACACATGTATTCATACCTGTTGCAATGCTTTCTGGGAATTACTCAGATTTCCAATGAAAAATTAAAAACAAATAGTTCTGAATTCAGAATATGAGGCAGTATAGAGGCTAACAAGGGTTGCAGTTTATCAAGTGAATCAAAAACAGTTCTAGACATAGAGAGGTTTAGCTTTATCATAGCATACCAGTACACTCATATCCATGAACCAGCACTTGCATAACATATATTAACTATGAATGTTATGGCATGCTTCTCACATTTAATAAAACAAACAAGAGCCTCCTCTGAAAAGAATAACACTGTCTCATTCTGGAAAACTATTGGACAATGTAGGCACATTACTTCGGGGCAGTCATTTGAAAACACTGCTTTAGATAGCAATACTATTTTATACTCATTTTTCAGAAAATAAATTAATGTTATCAGCAAGAACAGCTATGTATCTCCTCAAAGAACATTATAGAAATATGAAATAAGATAGGTAAGCTGTTTTACAGAACCAGTAGTTAGTATTTATTATGACTGATATGTGCTCCTGTTTCAAAAGTTGTTTATTCCACAGTGAGTATCCAGTTTCCACTGCAATGAAAAAAAACTGAAGAAACCTTGTGCTGTAATAATAATAATAATGCAGTCTGTATGGTGTTATAACATGCATATAGGTTAGTAGTAGCAAAGTGACATGATGCTTTATACATGGTTAGAAATCATATGACAGCTTACACACATTTCATTGTCAAAGTATGATATAATTTACTATTGTTCTTTTTTCACATAATTAATAGTTCTGTAGCCTCCAAACAGGCTTCATGCCTCAGGAATGGAGAACAGCCAACAGTCATCCCTCTGCACAAAGGTGGGCCATCTGCACACCCTGGAAACTACAGACCCATAAGTCTTACTAGTCTTATATGTAAAGCCATGGAAAAGAATAATCATAAAAATGGTCAATAGAGATATAGTAAACCTCCAGACACTGGACTCAACTCAGTTTGGTTTTGTCAAGGGCAGATCATGCCTACTCAACCTGGTGGACTTCTTTGAGAAGGTAACCAAAGCAATGGATGAGGGAAAAATGGTTCACACTGCCTACCTTGACTTGGCCAAGGCATTCGACACAATACCCCACTTGGACATTGCTGACAAACTCAAGAGGTTAGGTACAAACTTGTATGTCACCCAGTGGATAGCCAACTGGCTCATAGACAGGACCCAGGAAGTTAGAATTAGGGAGTCCACCTTTACAAAGAGGCCAGTCACAAGTGCAGTGCCTCAAGGATCAGTCCTTGGACTGCTCCTTTTTGGCATTTACTTTTGTGAAGTCAAGGCCAATGTCAGTGGTCTCTGGCTGACTAAATTTGCAGATGATTGCAAATTAAGAGCTGCCATTGAATCCCACACTGACACAAATGATCTCCAGGAGGGGATGACTGTAACAAACAACTGGTGTCAGAGCCATGGACAAAAACGAAATGCCAAGAAATGCATAATAGTATCCTTTGGGTAGTCATCCACCCGTGGTAGCTATCATATTGACAACATACCCCTTAGAGATGACCCAGAAGACAGGGAGTTAGGGACACACATGGATAGTAATCTAACCTTTGACCATCACGTGTCGACAGTAGTGAGGAAATCATTCTGTGTTGCACAACTTATAAACAAAGGTATGGCATCTAAGTCCAAGGAAATTTGTTCCACTGTGTTCGGCATTCATCAGACCTATCATTGAGTACAATGCCCCATTTGGTATGTACCTAACTAGGCATATCTAACAATTGGAACATCCACAGAGGTTCCTCACTAAAACAATACAGGGAGTAAGTAAAATCCCGTATGCAAACCAACTCAAGACCCTATCCCTGTATTCTGCCTCCTATGGGCTTTTAAGGGGAGATCTATACCTGGCATACTGAGCATTGTCAGATTCCACTCTGATGAACCTCCTGCGTATCCAAAAAATAAACAGCACCAGAATTACCCATTCTAAGGACTTAAACCTTATCTTCAATATAAATAGGACCTGCTGTAGAGACAGATATGTATCCCAGGG
Organism: Protopterus annectens; assembly: GCF_019279795.1. NCBI lineage: Eukaryota > Metazoa > Chordata > Ceratodontiformes > Protopteridae > Protopterus > Protopterus annectens. The sequence goes on along the minus strand of NC_056738.1, from coordinate 557,126,784 downwards.
AGTACCCCATCTATGGAACATACTTCCCATCCATTTGAAGCAGAGTTCCTCCCTAAACCAATTCAAGTGCAACTTGGACAATTGGATGGGGAACAGGAAATTCATCCCTTGTTTGGCACCTATGTCTCTAATGGGCACAGGCAACCTGTAAATGGTTCATCTCCTGGGCCCTCCGCTTGTAAATGATTCATCTCCCAAACCATTGCTTACACTTATCAAGAGTATCAGAACTGTCAGAGATTTGGGATGCATGGCAGGGCTTAAAAAGGCCCTTGTGGTTTTTAGCCTAGTAAACACCTATGAACTTTTGAACCTATTTATTTATTCATTGTCCAGTGGATCCAGTAGGTACAGTAAAAGAACTGGAAACTTGCTTCCCTGCAAACATGTTTGGATTGCATTTATTTTTTGCTGGGCAAGTAGTCATGTATCTCCCATGTGTGGGACTTTGACCCCACATGCTCCTAACTTATATATACTAATTCAACATTAACACAACATTTAAGGACAAGAGAAAACACTGTTTTAGTGGGAAACACAGCTTGGACTACTGCAGTCTCACATTAAACCTTTCCATACAAGAAGCCAACCCTGTGAGGAGTTTGCCACAGGTGTATTCTTTTTTGTCAGCTCGGCATTGAAGCAGATGAAAGGCTGCCTTTTCCAAACCTACATTATCTTATTCAGGGTTGCAGAGGAGCTAGAGCCTATTGTAAAAAACGTCTGACATAAGGCAGAGAACCAGACCAAAATGGCATGTCAGTTTGTTGCAGAATACCTATTCATACACACACACACACACACACACACACACACACACACACACACACACACACACGCACGCACACACACACACACACACACACACACACACACACACACACACACGCACACACACACACACACACACACACACACACACACACACACACACACACACACACACACACACACACACACACGTACAATAATTTATTTATCTTCTTATCTTGTGAATGTGGGAGTAAACTCAAATACTCCTGTAGACCTTGACAGATATGGGGAGGATACTGACTTTGTACAAAGTGGACAACTGAAATAACATTTTGTAATAACATGATTTAGCAATTGTTTCATGGCACACTTGGCTATGCATACCATGTCTGTAGTTACAAAATATTTGTTTGCCGTTTCATGTTTGGTTTAATAATAATACTAATAATAAAGATGCTGATGATAATAGTAACAATAATATACTATAGTACAAACAATATACTATAGTGCAAATATTTTCTAATATTTTCTGTTAAACGCTTTGAATGGGGAATAAAATCTTGAGATGTGATCAGTGCCACTTTTGAGGTAATATTGAATAGAATTTTTAAAGATTTTGTTATGGTGCAAATTGCTCTCAGCAATTATATTACATTTGCCTAATAGAAGAAGGAATAAGGACATCTGGTCTGCTGCTCTTTAAATGCATTATTAGACTAACCCTTCTCCATCCTTATCTTCCTCACTTCCCCCTTAAACTCGTGCTACCTGTCCAGTGCCCTCTTTGAATATCTATAGGGATTTCCTTTCCAGAACCCAATGAAAATAGTCCTTTCCATGTGTCAATAATCCTGTCTGTTAAGCAAGTACTTTTAATGCTTTAGGGAGAAGTACGTCCCTACAGTTTTTTGCCTATGCCTAGTTCCTCCTCTATCCATGCCATTTAGTATGAGCCATTCTTATTTGCATGATGTGCATTGTTGTGCCAGAATCATGGGACCACTCTCTTTTCTGGTTTAAGTGAGAAGAGTTATAACTCTTTTAATCTCTGTTTGTATTTTCTTCCTCTATCCTATGGAAATTTTGGCAAGCTTTCCCTGGATTCCTTCCAGCAGCCTAACTTCCATCTTATATTGCCTACAGAACTGCATGCAATTCTCACATTGCACTCTGAATGAGGCTTAGTTAAGTAGAAACATTACTTTTTTCCTTCTGAAATCTATCCCCTGAGGATACTGCAGCATTTTCTTTGTAGATGTCACTGTCCTGTCACTTTGTTCCCTGTGCTGTAGTCCCTGTTTCACCAACACACTTAGATCCCTTACTTACAATCTTACAATTATCCCTATTCCCTCAGCTGAAACCACATCAGGGTTCTTGTTGTGTAAGTTTATTTGCTTGTACTGAGCTTCAGCTGCACGTTTTTGCTCACTGATTTCAGCCTTTCCACGCCTTTCAATCCTTCACTGCAGCACCTAGCAAATAGAGTGAGGCTGAGAGACATACCCATTATGCAGACCGCTGTGTGCTACTTTGTAAGTCCCTTTTCAATACCAAGACATTCTCCATGTAACCACCACAGTCTGTCCTTCAGTTCCTCAGTCTTAGTCTTATGCTGACCTCCTCCACTTTTTCTATCATTATCATGTTTAGGACTAAGTTAAATGTCTTGCTGAAGTCTTGGATAGACTAAATCTAATGGCACTTCCTTGTCATCTTCCCCTATAACCCAGGTCACAAATTAGAAAATGTATAGCCTTGAAGGTATTGGCTACTGTCCTGGAGGATTGTTGTCCTCTAGATATGTTACTAGTTTTCCCCTCTGGATTCTGTCTCAATGACTTCTCTGTCAATGCTGTTAAGCTAACAGACCCACAGTACCCTTGTTTTTTTTTTTCTTTTTGCCATTTGTATACGAATACCATATATGCACCACACTTAATATCCTCCAGTCGTCTTGTATTTCTGCATTAGACGATGATGTACTGAATGTCTACATCAGGAGTCTGCCAACAACTGGTTAGATTTATCAGGACTGTAAGATGTAGCCCATTTAGTGGTTGTGTTTATTCCTAAATGCAACCAGTTCATCTGAACATCCTCCTTCTCTCTCCTGGTGTTTGTTCACTTGTCTTCCCATTGTGCTTGGTTCCATCACAGCATCGCACCCTTCCTTTGCTTTCTCTTTTGAGGACTGTAGCAAAGTATTCACTCATGATTTCTTCTTTTTCCCAGTCTGGTATGATCTCTATCCCATCTTTGCTAAGCATGGCTAGGTATGCCTCTTTCTTCTTTATTTCCACAACAGTTCTTGTTTTCTTATTAAACCTTTTGCCAGTGCCATTTCAGCATTAGCCTTTTTGACCACCTCCCCAACACGACATAATCCTCTCTGCTAAAATCCCATACCCTTTATCTTTTGTAATGTTACCCTCCCCCATATGCTAAGCCTTACAGTGGTATATGACCACTGCTTGATAATGGTGTCTTAACCTGGACATCCATTTCATGCTCATCACTGGTTCAGATTATTTGTCTGAAATGCTGTCTTTTCTGGCACATCCTCGCATTGGTTGGCAAAATCTATCATGGTCCAAGGCCACTATCAACACTTGCTCTCTGGTGTATCACTCTGTCCTTCCATGTTCTTCCTTTTTCTTTTTTATGTAAGTTTTACTCCTGTTGACAGTGGCATTACTGCTTAGCAAGACAGATTTGAATTTTTTTTGTTTTGTTTTTGTTTTTTAAGTGTGAATACCAGCCATTCTGTCAGATTCTTCTATACACTTCTGTTTGCATATATTAAATATATAAAGTGGAACAAGCAGATTAACTCGTGACTTTATCACAATTGGCTAGCAGTTTGTATGTCCCTATTGAAAATGTCAGATTTATCCTTAAGCTAAGCAATACTAACTTACGCAAACCAACTACACCGACTTTGACCTGGCAGACTTTCTTGCCTCATTATCTGAATTTGAAAACATGTTCTTATTTTTGAAATCAGTTTACCAAATTGCCACTGCTGCCAAAATCAATATCACTTCCAAAAATGCAATGTCCTTCTTCCAATCTGCCAGTCTACAGGCCAAATTGACAGCAATTTCACAGTAAACCATTGCTCCTGAAAAATTATAGCCATTCCAAAACTACTACCTGCATCCATATGCAATTGTAACTCTTCAGGTGTTAACCATTCACCTTGGCAAAACAAAATACCATTATTATCCTTCGAAAGCAGCAACTGAATGCCAACATCTTGCTTCATTCTTTTGGATATCTGCATCTGATAATGCTTGCTTCTTTAGCCTTCCAACAGATCAGCCAAAGACCTGTTAAAGGTTCTTCCCAGCGCAACTACCTTGCATGCAAAATTTAGCAAAACCAGCAACTACATTACCTCCTTAATCCCAGCTTTCTCCTTCTCAAAAGAAGTAAGTCTCTCTCTCTCTCTCTCTCTCTCTCTCTCTCTCTATTTCTGTCTTATTTTATTAACCTGATCTGCAGACAAACAAAATAAGCTATGCTCTGTATCCATTTCCACACTTGGAGACATTAACCTTTTACTCAGCACTTCTGCTTTGCTGCATATCAATGGCACTCCTAACTCTTGGCACAAATCAATAAGTCAGCATTGCTAAACTTGCATCTTGCTCCCCCTCCCCAAGCAAAAAAAAAAATCATCTAAGTAATGTACTGCCTGATGTCTGGGAGACTTTTGTTACCAAATCCAGTGGAACATTGTGCTGAAGTGTTTAGATGTAGCCTAAGCTACACCAAACCTCATGGGTACCACCTTATCAAAATAAAATGTACCAACTAAACAAATCCCTAATCAAGATCAGTCAGTTTCAAAAACGGAAGGAAATGAAAATCCACCTTAGTATCTAACGTAACTAACCGTGGATCTTTAAATGTTTTGCTTATACAGAATGCATCATCCAATGATGATACTAAACCTTAGCATTTTTTCTGACAATATTATTCTTAACAGATCCACCTTGAGGAAAGGACAAATGGTAAATCAAATGAAATTCACCTTTTCTCTGCTTGCACACCAGCCCTAAAGGAGGTGCATAAAAACTATCAAACAGCATTGTCAGAAATGTATTCAAACTCAGCCTGCTTTCACTGCATTGTGAAGCAAAACAGTAGCCACTTATTCCTAAGACCTAAGTGATTCACCTTCTTTGGAATCACTTCTGTATCCAAAGACTCAATTCCATTCCATGTCTGACCTGTTGGTATAATTCTCAGTAAGGCAGTAAAGATGTCTACCTTAATGGGGTAATGTAACAGCTGGCCTTCTTGAAATCCACTGAAAAGGCAACTAACCTCATAAATTCCTCCTCCCTTTAGGATTACCTAATCCTGCCAATGCCTGCTGGCACTCTCCCACTGTACTGAACCACCAGAATTATCCTTATGCCAATATATGGCATTGCTCCATGAGACCTTCCACATACTAAGCATGAATAGAAATAACGACAAAAGGGACAAGCATATCTTCCCTCTTTAAATGCCCAACAAATGCCATTCCTTGGCTCATTATCCCCAGACAGGTGTCAGATTTGACTTTCATTCTATCCAGTATTGTACCAAGCCACATATCAATATGCCATGTCTCACAATTAATGGATTTACCATACCATGGAATTGTCCTTGCATAAACACTGAGCTTCTCTGATCATAAGAAAATAATTTATTTATTTATTTTAAATTTGTTTACCGGGATAGTCCGACTGGATACATGTCCATTTTCAGTGGAGGCCCAGGGAGAAAAGCACCAAATAGACAAACTTACATAGATTATATAAGAAGTTCGATAACATTACAAAATATAGAAAAAAACAAAGTGATTATGTACAATGGTTTAGTAGTGTTCCCTAGTAGGGACTCGCACTTCTCATGGACAGATACAATTAAAAGCAAGTAGTATAGTATAGTAAAATAAGCTAATAAAGGTAAACCTTTTAATATATCTTTCTCTAGGATAACAACCATCATAAACACAAAACCAAGGACCCAATTGTCCCAGGCTCTGTCTCTATGCCTTCCTAACCTTCTCTTCCCAAAAGCTGGTAATGCAGCTGCCAAGTCCTTAGTTCCTGGCATTTCCACCTCCACTAATATCTGGCCCCATCAGCATCAATCAAATAAAAAACATCCACATATTTCCCTCATCAGATGTTTTAGTTAGTTGACAACAGAAAACGTGGCATCAAGAACAAACTCAGCCCTTTAGTTAAACATGTCTGACCTCCTATAAAATCCGTGGCAGACCTTGCACAAGTGTGGTTCTCCATTCCAGCTGTCCAAATCTTATGCAGCCTGAACCAAAGCTGACCACCTTTACCCAACCCTAGAGTCCTGATGATTAGACCAGATCCCCCCTCTGACTTGCTTAGCATGTGACTGGCCTTCACATAACCTAACAGGTTTTGTAAACTCAATACCCTATTTTCAGAAGAATTGGTTAACCTGGTGAAATATTTTTGGGGTATTCTAGTAAAACATAAAAATATAGGTTTAATGTTGGAAGATTTACTCTGAATTTCATATAAATATAGTTGAAATATTAGTGATATTGTAGTACATAGTGTTTTTTTGTATGCCTATAGTAAATTTGAATGAACAAGTTGTACCTAAGGGCACCATTCCCTGTGGAAAATGTTTATGTTGTGACTATGTAGTAAATAGTTTTTCAGTTATTAATGGTTATCATTTTGAAACACAGTGCATGTATAGTTGTGAAAGCAGGGGTGGAATTTATGCTTTAAAGTGCCCCTGTAAAAAAAATTACATTGGAGAGACTAAGAGGTCTTTTACTACATGAGTGAAAGAACATATTAGGGACATTAAGAAAGGTAAAATAGAAAGCCCCATAACTGTCTGTTTTAAGAATTTTCATAATGGAGATGTAACAGGCTTGCAGGCTACAATATTGGAACAAGTGATTCTTAAATATTATGAAATTTGTGATATTAAAAGCATTCTTTTAAAAAAGAGTTAATATTTATACTAAAGTTTGATACTTTATTTTCTAAAGGCCTAAATAATGATTACAATTGGAAATATGTAATTTAATTGTTTTTAATTGATTTCAATTATCTTATTATTTTTAATTGTTTTTCAAAAGTAATTAAGTTTGTGTGTCTGTGTTACAGTACTATACTCTGTAAAGGCTTCACAGCCGAGGCACTAGAGACACTGATATGTTGTAAGATAAAGTCTTATTATAACTTTCAAATCATCTTGACCATTCTTTTTGTGGCTGCTATTTGAACTCTGCATTTTTTGGTTGTTTCAAGGTTTTGTAAACTCATTCTGTCTCCTGCACTCAGATCTTGCAAAAAAAAAAAAAAAACTACCAACCTGCCTTCTGAACTAAAACCTAAATCCTCCAATCCCTCATACATAGTAACAAAATAGTAACAGCTGCCCAAGCCTTATAACCAAAGGCTTGACCCATTCATACATAACTGATCCTGTAATCCCACTACCATGCACATATCTGCCCACTGCTATCCCATTTTGGGAATAATCAGAACCATCCTTAAATCATCTCAGAATTTTGCTCTATCCCTCTCAAATCATCCTAACTGGTGACATTCTGACAGGTGATGGACTACACTTAATAAAATAACAGCAATTACAATTATAGTTTTCTTAGATTAGCAAATGCCTATTAATTCACATTCTCTTAATCTAACTAGCCTCAGCAATGTCAAAAAATTATGCCCCACAACCCCATAGTGCAAACAATCTGACAGAACCATCTAATGGGGGGAAAGATCCAAAATAGAAGCTGATTTTAAATATTGCTCTTGACAAACTTAGAAAGTTGCTAAATAACATGTTTCATACTAGCTTGCATTTTTTTGATGGATATAAAGTCCGAAACTCAAATGGCTGTAATTAGTTAACAATTATAACCCTGGATGATTTGCCAGAAAACCACAAACATTGAAGAGCAGAGCAAATTATAAGGCAACATCTGGACACTGCAAAAATCTGGACAGTTGGATGGTATGCACTTATTTAAAAGCACAAAACACCTCTGACTGACTCTGTGAGTAGAGACTGCATATCTTAAAATGACTGGAGCCAAGACACCTCCTGAAATCCTACCCCATGTGTTCAAATTTATTAGCTAAGGACCTTAGTTCATTTATGGTAAAAACACTGGTAAGTCCCCACAGCAAAAGTCCCTACTCATTACCATGAGAAATGAACTAAAAGACTTCACTTTCCCCAGCACCCTGTACGTCATCCCATCAGAAAAATCATATGGAACACCTCCCCCCAGGCAGCTAGTGGCTACCACGTTCAGCTATACTACTCAACCACAGCTAAATAAGCAAAATAACTAGAAAACTAAACCCACTACATTCTTAAAATTACCTTTTGTTGTTAAATAAAGAAAATCTGACAACTTCATTACTCAGTGTAAAAAACAAAAAATGTCTTATCATGTGATATAATGCAGCACGCTGCCACCAATCTAAATGCATGCAAAGAAACAAGACTTTAAGTTCTCATATGGAATTATATATTTTATCAATAGGTAACTATCAAAATACCTGAATGAACAACAAAACTGTCAGTAAACATCTTAAGCAAAATAAAATAGAACAACTAAAATAAATAGCAAACATTTTACATGTTCTAATACCCAAATTCCCCACTTACCTTGTAAAACAAGGAAAACTACCTGAACTTTCACACAGTCGGGTCATTTGGGCATAGGTAGATGAACTCTATGTGTTCCAACACTTACACTAAGGAGATCAGCTGTCAGTCAGACCAAACACAGTATTGTCCCCCAAACCCTTACTCAACTTTCTTACCTATACATAACATCATTTCCTTGACATAACCATCCCGCCTCCACACTAAATCTCTCCTTGATTTTAACTGTTAATGTACTATGATAGCTCATTAGTATTCAAAAATGTGAATGCTGATTGGCCATCCCAACCATCTTGTCTGTTGTTAGTCAAGCATATACCATTAGAAAAAAGTCTAGATGCTGACTTGTGATCAGACTTTCTTCTATTAGTACACGCTATGGAGGTATGTATATCTCAACTTTCCAGATTTTCACAGAATGATCAGAATTTTGCCTCATATTTTTGGTCTGTCCCTCATAAAATTTGTGGCTTTCCAACAAATCACTGAGGAGTGAAGTCAGTAAATAATGACATGCATTTTTAGTTGCAGAATTCATATCTCTCAGGCAATGCACAACTCCTGTTATTCCAGTGGCTTTCTAAGATTTTAAGACAACATTTACAATTGGTCCCTATTTTGGGTCTTAGTTCCCTGTTATTTAAGGCTTTGTGACATTTGTTGAGCTAAGAGGTTAGTAGCAATAGTCCAAATAAAATAATTTATTTAGCTCTTTCATCTTTCTTGTACACAGACTTCTTCAGAATGAATTAAAATCTTTGGTGTCATCATATAAAAACATAACTCAAAGTCATAATTCGTTACTACACAGTAGTCCTTACCCCTGCTACACAGTTTTAAAACTAGGTTAACTATTAACCTGCTGGCAATAAAAAGCACAGTAACCTTACATATATATAAAACAGTTACATAACCATTTAAGTTTTAAAAAAGGGGGAAAGTGTTATTTTATCATTCAAACCAGGAAAAATTGTAGAATTTAACCTGACCTGCCAGTTCAGCTTAATAAATTCAAAGTATTCATCTACTGGACCCTCTCCTTATCCCAGATCTATATAATCTATAACAGAAAACTTGAAAAATGGTCAGGAAATTCTTGTATATGCCTATATAAAGCATTACTTACATTTTTGTTGGCTATGTCGTAACAATGTTGGTAAATTCTCTGTTTGATGGCCCTCTTGGTTTTTCCGACATAGAAGCCATTACAGGCCTGGCACAACCCAAGATATACTACCCCTTTAGAGTAACAATAATATTTTTTCTTGGTCTAATTTTTCCAAAGTTCTTAATAGTGACACCTTCTGTGTCCAACATGTGTCTACATTGGGGGCATCTACGACATTTATAACTACCTCCAGTCTCATTCAGGGAGTTTGTCCTTTCCAATAATCCCTTAAAAGACACCTCTTTCTTGTAGACAAACTCCCTGAATGAGTTTTCTGTTTTAGATCATGAAGACCTGGGAGAAAGAGAGGATCCAATAGATGAATGCTTGGAATTTATTCAGATGAAATGGTAGGTCAGGTTAAATTTTACAATTTGTCCTGGTTTGAATGATAAAATAACACTTCCCCCCTTTTTAAAAAACTTAAATCCATGTATTTAATATAATGGTTATGTAACTGTTTTATATGTATATAAGGTTACTGTGCTTTTTATTGCCAGCAAGTTAATTGTTAACCTAGTTTTAAACCTTTGTAGCAAGGGTGGGGACTACTGTTTGTTAACCAATTATGACTCTGAGTTGTTTATTTATATGATGACAGCAAAGTTTTTAATTTATTCTGAAGACGTCTGTGTACAAGAAAGACGAAAGCGCTAAATAAATTCTTTTATTTGGACTGTTGCTGCTGTCTCGTAGGTAGCTCACTCATTTCTGCTGTTTTCTGGTTTGTACTTTTTGTTGTTTTTGATCTAAGAGGTTTAGAGGTATGTACGAAGGGCAGATCAAATACAAGATAAATCAGGTACACTCTGCAAAACTAGAGAAACATACCTGATTTTTTTTGTATTTTAGCTATGTGTTTCTCGTACCTCTAAACTGTTCAGATTTTACATTTAAAAAAAAAAGATCTTCATTTCTCTGTTGCTTATTTTCAACAGCACTCATGTACTGTGCAAGCATAGGAATGTAAGTCCACATATGCATGTGCAGTAGATCAACAAATGCAGAAGAATGAGGAAAGAATGCAAAGGAACATTGCGGTGCTGTTATACAAAGACATTATGTAAGAAAAGTAAGCAATTTTTTCTTTTCTTAAATAATATCATTATATAATATCAATAACCAACTCCTGGGTGTGGGTGTATGAGGATTTACCCACACCCACTCATCGGCTATGGCTTAATCATACTATACCCAAAAATACCAAGCGAGGATATATATACAAATATGTTTTCTTGGCAAAATAAATTTGTGGCCAGTCCCATAGCCTTTAAAAGTTAAATTCAGAACTCTACCTGCTATCAATGTAACATTGTACATGCAATAGTAACACATATAGCAGAAATTTCAGTCTGCATCAAAGTCATATTTCAAATTTAGGCCTCTGAAATGCAATTTACATTCATAGGAGTATGATAATGTGATGGAACCTGTGAAAACCGAAAGGACTAATTTTACAGGTATGTAGCATGTGCATCTGTGTTTGTCACAAATTACCAGTAACATAGCTTCCATTATTTATGTTATACTGTTGTCCATAACTGTCAAAAAATACAGAACAATATCAGATCATTTTCTATTTCATAATAACAATAATATGACATTGTTTTGACATGGTCTGCCAGAACAATGCTAGTATTAATCTATACACATTTCATTATTTGTTACAATATATAATCAGGCTTCATTTTTGTGAAATACCAGTTCAGTCAGCAGAATTTGGGAAAAAGTGAAGAATAAAGTTAAGCCTTTCATTGACTAAAAGAAATACTACTGTCTGCTGTCATACCAATCCAGAAAATTCAAGTCAAAAATCTGTCTGTCCTTTGCATAATGCTTATATTAACACATGCATTCATTCTGTGTGCTGCAGAGTCCTGTGCATCTTTTTTGTGTGTGTATGTGTGTGTGTGTGTGTGTGTGTGTGTGTGTGTGTGTGTGTGTGTGTGTGTGTGTGTGTGTGTGTGTGTGTGTGTGTGCGTGTGTGTGTGTGTGTGTGTGTGTGTGTGTGTGTGTGTGTGTGTGTGTGTGTGTGTGTGTGTGTGTGCATTCACAACTATGGGTGTATGTATTTCGACATTTTTAAATGAAGCTCAATATTTCTAGGTCATTTGACCATTGCTCTACCCCAGTAAGTAAAAGTGAAAATCAATAAATAAATACATTTATAACTTAAAGCTGTGGAAATTGTTTGAAATCTTGCAATACAACAGTACAGACAAGAGGACAGGTGGTTCTTGCATTGTCACCAAAACATTTATATATCCAAGTCCTTTATGGGATCATAGTCTTTCCTCATTTATTCTCAGCAATGCCTTTACTTATTCACACTTCCACGAAATACATATATAGATCACCCATATAAATTAAAACCAATGTGGCACAGTGACTCCTATTGTTAGCAGCTTGCACAGGAATGAAAGGGGCACTTCTGATTTTTTTTAGAAAAACTCTCAAATGTAAGTATCTTTGTGTATTTTTAAGTAATGCTTGCTCATCATTAGTCCAATATAACAAGATTAGGACTGTTTCATTGTATGTAAGGTGGAAATTGAATGGTGCAATAACTTCAAGTTTTAATTATTTTCAAACACATTTAAGCACATGCATTTCTGCATCATTCTGTACAAGCTTTATGTTAAAATTGTTTCTTGTATTTGTGGTATTAAAAATGGAGAGAGGTGCTAAAAGGCATATATATTTCTGTTTGAAAGATGGTAAAAGTGTTGAGATCTTCAAATAAAAATATCTAAACATCATAAAACATCACCATAAAAACATCATCTAAATGTATGCACATATGCATTTCAACTGCTGTATGAGGCATAGCCAGAATTTTGGAACTCTATGACAAGTTATAGAATGTAGCCCCCACCATCCAAGTATAGCTCTTCCCTGCCTCCTGCAATACAGGTTTCTGCCTTCTCTATGCCAAAAAGTCGACCAGACATTCAGAAAAATGTCTTTATTTTATTTCTAACAACTGTGATTGCTCAAAACAAATACATTCTTTTTGAAAAAAAAAGTGCCATGCCTGACATGACATATTTGTGGTTACACCCTTTATGTGACCTATAATTTGTAACACACTGATTTTAAAGAGAGAGCTCTTTAATGGAAGCTCCTCTAACCAAGGTCTGCAACTTAGTTTTATTGCATTAATCTTCTGAATGCTGCTAATGTTCATTCAGAATTCACTGCTACATTTTTGCATTCACCTGCCCCTTTTTGCTTAGTCCTAGTTTATTACATTAGTGTCTGATCTATCATTTACATACTACAGTTAGAAATTGTAAATGATATATGTATATTTCATAGAGATTTTAATTTGCTTAAAAGAAAGGCTGAAACGTAAACATAGTTTGTGTGTCTAATTAATTAATTTGCTGTATTTTGCATTCTGTATCATCTAAACAATTAATACTGTATTCTTTTGCAAGAAAGTGAGGAATCCTATTACATCTTTAATCACTGTCTTTCTGGCTTTCTTAAATGTTTGTTTGAAATTCAGCTTGACTATGTTAACAAATCTAAATGATATTGACTTATTTGGTATGGTCTGCTTTGACCTCCTTGAATGGAAAAATAATAACAGAACACCTAATTATGTTAATATCTTAATGATGGTATAATGAGATGAAGAAATTATATGAGGACTCGTGATCAGTCATGGTATCTTTGTTTCTTTTCTGAACACTTTCATTTTAATGCCAGTGACTAATTATCCTGATCTCAGAAAACAAAAGAATGAGTAGAGAATGTTTCCAGCAACATAACACATGGATCTTCGGCAACTGAATTGATACTGCTATTTATTTTTAAAAACATATAATTAATGAAATATTATTTAGTTGAATTATTTTAGTAGTGTGGCAAGCTGAATCAGATGAAATTTGAATATAGGGCATATTTTGTTTTTTTTCTTAACATTAGTAATCAAGATGTGTATTCAACCCTGATCCCTTTAAACTTTTGTAGATGTGTGTGTGCATTTTACTTGAACACCAAGTTACCACAGTCGTAAAGAAACTAATTTCAAGAGTGTCCGTGTCTCAAGTATTTCCTGCCAAAAATATTATTCATCTTGGATCCATTATGCTGAACAGACACAAGCTTAAAAATAAAACGCGTGCTTTAGTGACATATTCCAGTGTCTGAGAAGGTTATTTCAGGTAAAAGGCTGAGATGGCAGACCTTCACATAAGGTGCTGTTTGCTTTTTATCTTTCACAAAAAATGATTATTGACATGTTTTTCTTCATGTGTTTTCATCTATGGTTGTGTTACATGGTTATTTCAGCAAACAGATACAAGTCAGCCACTTCATAATTTTTGTCCTTCTTTAAAACATCCCATCCACAGGCCCTTACCTAATGAAGCGTATAACTTTATTGTGCAACTCAGCTGCATAGACTGATGCCACTAGATGGTGTAGAAATGTGAGACTGCAGCCCTAATATTCACAACACAAAATCTTGTAAACCTCATGCCAAAGCTTTTACAAAATGTGAAGAACTGTTAAAATTATGACATTTTTGAGTGTTAAAAATAAAAAAAAAAAAATTTGCCATTCTACATTCATAAAAGCTAAACAACAGATGTGAATCTGTAAACTCTGATGAATTTGTACAGCCTGATTTTTAGATTTGTTTTCCACTGTACTGTACTTTAGGCAGAGCAGAACTGTTGATAGTCAGTGAAGGTTATAGAATATGCCACTTTTTAGTAAACTTGAAATAAATCATTTAATGCATATTAGCAATGGTTTACTATCATAATGACGATCATTTCTATTTTGAACTAAACGTCGATTTGTTTACTCAAAATTTGACAATTACATATTGTACTGCGTGCTCTGACAGTACTTTGAATTCATATCAGCAAATGTGCAGTGCATTCGCTGAAATGAACTTTCAATATGGAGATGTTCAGCAAGATGGACATTCGAAAATCCATCTTTCGATTATTTAATCTGTGAAGCATCTCCGTTTGCAATTTTCATAGGAAACCATTAGCAACATTTTGAAGATCAACAGTATGGTGAAACTTCTAGCCAGCTACTCATTTACATGAAGCTACAGTCTTAAAACTACCTTGCAGTTTGAAATATGTAGCATTTCATTGATGAAAAAGCATAAAAAATTGTGTATTTGTTGTACAAGAAATTATTCTCAGTTGGCTGAACTCTACTTCTGTGGCATTAATGTTTATCTTCAGCAGTTGATTTTTCTATATTAGATAAGAACATGAATTGGAAACAGAAAGCTACAGTTTGTAAATTGAAATCATACTGTGGTGGTGGTGCTGCGGTAGCGTTGTCGCCTCACAGTAAGACGTTGTCCTATTCGATGCTCAGCTAGAGCATCTTCTGTGTGGAGACATGCGTGAATGGGCGCACCTTTGTTGAAGGTTGTGCGTCAGGGCTGGCAACCCAGCACGTAAAAATCTACTGCCAATCATTAGCGGATCGGAGTTCCACTGTGGCGACGCCTAACTGGGAAAAGCCAAAAGACACAAACAAACTAAACTGTATTACAAAATTCAGGATGAGGGCATGACATTAATCTGTATACTATACATATGTTTCACATAAGTTAAATAATATGTTAAATATGTAGATGGCCGCAGGTAGTCAAAACTTGGTATGGTCTGTTTTGATCTCCTTGAATGGAACAAAACCCAGAAAATAATGACCGAGGCCGTCTCTACACTTTTTTGAAATTATTGTCAGATAACTTCAGACTAATGCAGTTCACTGAACATAAAAACATAAATAACAATGTTATTGTTTCAAAACATTCTGTCATTAAAAGAATAGCTTTATAGCCAGAATGGATGAAACACTTATATAAGAATAAAATTATATTTAAAGTTCAGGGCAAAAATAGGACAAACTTACCATTGACAGTGAGACACAGTGCTGTGTAGGGTAGATGTTAGAGGACCTGGATTCTCCTTGTGAGGAACCTCTGTGGTCTCTCCAGCTGCTGCATGTGCATTGCGAGGTACATGCTGAAAGAGGCATTGTACTCAATAACTGGGTTTATAAGGGAAGAATGCAGGGATGTTATGACCTCATTGTCCCTAGCTGAGGCACCCTTACTTATGAGGTGGGCCATGTAGAAAGCTTTCCGTACAACGGAAGCAACATAATGGTCAAAACTCAGGTTGCTATCAACCTGGGTGCCCAAATCTCTCATGACTGATTGTGTGCTTAAGACATTATTATTAATGTGATAATATGGGGGGCTATCACTCTTCCCAAAGAGAATGATGATGCATTTTTTGTCATTTGGCTTGAAGCCATCTTTCTGGCACCAGTTATTTGTTTGGTTGAGACCCTCTTGGAGGACATCCACATCACTTCGGCAATTGATGACCACCCCCAGCTTGCAGTCATCTGCAAACTTGGTCAGCCATAGCCCACTGCTTTTGACCTGCACCTCAGAGAAGTATATCCCAAATAACAGATGCCCCATGACCAATCCCTGGGGTACGCCACTCGTTACGGGTCTACTGCTTGAGGTGACTTCCCCTATTTTGATTAGGTGGGTCCTATCAGTCAGCCAGTTTGCTACCCATCTGGTAACATATGGATTGATGTCTAGTTGAGAAAGTTTATTTATTGTGCCAGAGTGGGGAATAGTGTTGAAGGCTTTGGCCAGGAGAAGGTAGGCGGTGTGCCCTGTCCTCCCCTCGTCCATAGTTTTGGTGACTGTCTCAAAGAAGTCAACCAGATTTAACTGACACAACCTCCCCTTGACAAAGCCAAACTGTGTGGGGTCAAGTGTTTGGAGGAAATAAATACCTCTGCCAAGTGTCGAACCCCGGCCCCTCTCAATTTTAGCACACCACGCTACACCCAACTGTTGTAAAAATCCTTCTCTGTGAAAGGCAAGCACCTCTAATGTTATAGGTGTTCATTCCTTCTCTTAAACACAGCTTTTCATGTGTTCCACATTAATTATGACATACCATGCTGTCATTTTCATTACGTTTTCACCGTAATGTATATAATAATGTATATAATATTGTATATTTATTTATTTATTATTTATTTATTTGCAGTTGGTTTACCAGGATAGTCCACTGGGCCAAAAGAACCCATTTTCAATGGAGTCCTGGGGAGAAAAGCTCCAATACAGACAAAAATTAGGTACATACAAAAACTACAATAATAATTATACAGATTAAGAGATAAAACATTTAAAACATTTAAGCTCAAAGTTCAAGAAGCATTTAAAAAAAATAATACAATCTGATGAGGAATTATGTCAGGTAAATAAGTTGAAAACAGTAATGAGATATGCATTCGGAGAAGTTGTTCAGAAGAAAACATAAAATTACATTATAAAGTAAATATTCTGAGGGAACATAAGCTTTGATAGGTAGAGTTATGTATCATAAGTGTGAGGGAGGGTGGGATGTCATAGGTTTATGAGGGGAGGGAGCAATAATATATTAATGTATATAATAATGTATATAGTAATGTAGGTTCATAGGTTCATACTAGGCTATCTGCCCGAGGGCATTTACAAGCCTAGCCCATAGTTTTGTGGCTTACGCCACCCCTTTAGTATGGGGAACTATACCCATTATTTTGCTGTGCCTCTGTTGAGCAGTGACACTGAGGTAATCCCTGGGGTATATATGCGATCTCCCATCCATTGGTCAAGATTTCTCTTGAACAAGGCCAGCGAGGTGCTCTGCCTCACATATACCGGGATTTCATTCCACAGCATAGGGAGTCTTTGGGTGATGAATCTATCCCTCCAGCATGTCCTATTAATAGCCGTGTCGAGGTTTAAGTCTCCCGCCCTTGTGGCTCTGACAGATCTAGATTTTTTGAGGTGAAGCATATTCATCAAATCTGGGTTTGACATGGCCTTGTATGTTAGGCAAAGGTCACCTCTGAGCAAGCGTGGCGACTGAATAGAGCTGGAGTTCTTTCAGTCGGGCAGCATAGGACAGATGTTTGAGACCCTTTATCCTTTTGGTGAGGAACTTTTGTGGCCTCTCCAGCTGCTGCAAGTGTCGGGTCAGATACATTCCGAATGGGGCATTGTACTCAATCATTGGTCTGATGAGTGATGAGTATAGGGAGACTATGACCTCCCTTGATCTAGATGAGAATCCCTTCATGATAAGGTGGGCAATGTAGAAGGTCTTTGTAACTACTTTAGCTACATGGGTGTCGAATGACAGACTACTATCAACCTGGGTCCCCAGGTCCCTGATAACTTCTTCTGTGCTCAGTGGATTGCCACCTATTTGGTAGCTAGGGGTAACCTTGTTTTTCCCGAAGGGTATGACTATGCATTTTTTGGCCTTTAACTTTAGGCCATGGCTCTGGCACCAGTTATCCGTTTCTGTGAGACCCTTCTGAAGGATATCTGTGTCAGATGTGTTTTCTACTATGGCGCCCAGTTTGCAGTCATCTGCAAACTTTGTCAGCCATAACCCTCCTGTGTTTGCTTGTACTTCAGAAAATTAGATGCCAAACAAGAGTGGGCCCAGGACTGAGCCCTGTGGTACACCACTTGTGACAGGCTTTGAGTCTGACATGGCGCCAGCAACTCTGACCCTGTGGGTTCTGTCACTCAGCCAGTTTGCAACCCATCTTGTGATGTATGGGTTAACATTTAAGCTGATGAGTTTTTCAATGATACCCGAGTGGGGTATTGTATCGAAGGCCTTCGCCAGATCGAGGTAGGCTGTATGGACTGCCTATCCCTCATCAATGGCTTTGGTGACTGTTTCGAAAAAGTCAACCAAGTTTAGAAGGCATGATCTGCCTTTGACAAAGCCAAACTAGGATGGATCCAAAGTCTGCAAATTCCCTATGTCTTTATTTATGAGGTCCATTATGATCCTCTCCATGGCTTTGCAGATAAGGCTTGTCAAGCTAATGGGCCGGTAATTTCCAGGGTCGGTGGAGGCACCGCCTTTGTGAAGTGGGACCACAGTTGCAGTGCGCCACTCCCTGGGTACGTATCCAGAGGTAAGACTATGATTAAACAGCTGTCCTAGCTGTGGGTTTAATTCCTCATTGAGTTCGTGGAGCACACAGCCGGGGACACCATCAGGTCCCATGGATGCTGTGTTTTTTGCTTTGGAGAGAGCAGTTCACACTTGGGCGTTGGAGATGTTTGGGGGGCTGCAATCGCTTGGTATAGATATCTCTCCTTTTGGGGGGGAGGGGAGAAGTTTGCACTGAACCTGTCAGCCAGTATGTTGGCAATGTCTGTAGGATCAGTAATCTTCACATCATTTTGAACTAGTTCTGAGCATATCTGGGAGTTTCCTCCCAGGTTTCTAACATAGCTAAAGAAGGCCTTATGATTGTCTTTTGAGTCTTTAGCTATTTTTCTCTCAAAATTTGCTTTGGATGATTTTATGAGAGCTCTTAGTTTTTTACTTATAGTGATCAAGGGTGTCTTACCTTTTAAGGATTTTGCTCTATCTTGTAGTAGCTTCCTCCTTTTGTTGTAGAGTTTGTTTATGGCTGGGGTCCACCAGACTGGACGCTTGCCTTTGGTACAAAGAGTCTTTGTTTTGCTTGGGATTGCCTTATCCATGCAGTCCTGCAGGTGCTGGTAGAAGGCATTTGTAAGTGATTCAGCGGCTTGAGTACTGTTTTCCGCCGGCTCGGGGGCCTTAAAGGAGACCACACTTTAGAAGTGTGAAGTCGGCTTTCGAGAAGTTCTTTACTGTTGTCTTTTTTATTTCAGGTGGGGGTAGGATGAGGACCTCCAGTGAGATTAGTTTGTGATCTGATCTCACCAGTGAGGGGTATACTTCCGGTGTTGAACATTGTGCTCCCATGTTCATGATGATGAGATCAAGTATGTTTTCTCCTCTTGTGGGGATGGTGACTAGTTGTTCCATGGCATTTGAGTTTATGAATTCCAGGAACTTTTGGGCTAGGGTGTTTGGGCTTGAGTAGTGTTCCCAGTCTATATTAGGGTAATTGAAGTCACCTAGTATGATGGTGTTTGGTGATACATTTATCCCCTCTAGTGTTTTCAGGAAGGCCATGTGAGGTTCCTGAGTTTGTGAGGGTGGCCTGTAACATGCTACAATTTGCAGAGCAGTCTTGCCTATGGTTAATTGCACCTGGATGGTCTCCGATGCATCGTGCGTTGCCACCAGTCTTGAGGTGTGGGTGTCTTTGATGAATATGGATACCCCTCCTTTCTTGGTATTGTCCGGATTTTGGGGCCGGAACGCATGATAAGAGGTAAAACCTGATAGTGCTGGGTGCTCTCAGGAGCCTTGAACCAGGTTTCTGTCACTGCACAGACATCGATGTTCTCCATACTGAGAAGGGCCTCGAGTGCATGCATTTTGAGATTTAGACTTCTGGCATTGAGCAGCATTACCCTTAGTTTTTTTTCTTTTTTGTGTTCTAGGGTGGTAGGTTTAGAATTTGAGCCTTGCCTAAAAAAGGCACTATGGGGGTGGCAAGAGCCTTTGCCAATATCCGTAATCCCAGGGGTGACAGGTGCAAGCCGTCCCTTGCGAAGCAGCGTGGCTTGTCCAGCATGTCATCCCAGGCAGACAGACATTGGATCCCCTTTGAATGACACCAGAGTTTAAGCCAATTGTTAAAGCGGATCATCTTATCTCTGTATTGTGGCATCATTCTTGGTGAAGGTAGGATACTGCTCAAGGTCAGGGTCATACCTGCCTGGGCTACATAATCAAAGAGCTCCTCAATGTCTCTTTTCATGTAGTCCAAGGAGGTACGTCTCAGGTCGTTTACACCAGCGTGGACAATGACTGAGTCATTTGTACCTGCTGTTGAGAGACCTGAGTGCTTGCGTTATGTGGCGGATTCTAGCGCCCGACAGGCAGCTTACTGTGACCTTCTCCTTACTCAGTCTGGTGAGCGGACGTCAGTGTGTCTGACTATGGAGTCACCAATGACTAGTGTGTCTGGCATTGTGTTTGGCCTTAAGGGCTGTGACTGTTTGACACTCTGACTGTGAGGTCTATGTGTTGCAGGTGTTGTGTTCTGAGGTGGTGGTTGTTTGGGTGTCTGCTTTGGTGGCCTCTGCTGTTTTGGTAGATTTTTGATCAGAGCCGCTGAGTATGTCTTTGTGTGTTTATGTGTATGATTTGAGGTTGTGATGGTACTATGTGAGACTGGGTCTATAGTGTGTGTGGTAACCTTCTCCTCCTGACTGGTCTTGCCAGTCCTATGTTGAGAGAGCTCAGCCTCCAGTTTGGCCGTATAGTTGCATCTCTCGCATGTATTTGTGTTTTGTGGGAGGAGGAGAGGGTTGTCTGTGTACATGAGGCAATTGTAACATTGCCTCAATATTCCCAGGTTCACCAGCTGAGCAGGAGAGGACACTAGCAACTGATTCCTCGACATGCTAGAAGGACTAGACAAAAAAACTTTAAAAGAGATTCCGGGGGATGTGGGTGACCGAGAAATGGGGTTTGCCTTTTGGGGTGCTATCTATAAGAGTGCCGTATCAAGGTAATAAGTACTGTAGGAGCAAGTGCTAGGTTTAACAGATAGAGAAAAGTCTACTTGGAGTCAAGTAGAGATGATCTTTTAGGTATTAGAGAAAGTGCTAGTAACAGGGATGCTTAAAGGTAAGATTGAAAAGAATGCACTCTGCAGTGTGCACTAGAGAAGTTAGATATGAAAGTAGGTAACTTGAGTTTTACCTGTTTAAAAAGTTAAGGTTTAGTGGAGAGTTACTATTTTTAAAACAGCAAGATGGACTGAAAGGGTGGTTACTTTTGTATTTTGGTACTATGAAATACTGTAGGATGGCCAATAAATTTAAATAATTGAAGGGTGGGATTTCAAAAGTGATGGTTTTGTGATTACTCACATAAGCCAGTGAAAGTAGAGAGAAATGAGATATATGGTCAGATTAACATAAGAGGCGGCAACTAGAAAGACAGTGGTATTTAACAAGACAACTTAAATGGGTGGGAGGGAGGGAAAAATTCTGCCTGACTCAGAACAGAGAGAGCTGTGGTCTCTTTTGAAGTTTTAATATGCTGTTAAAACAGAATGCAAGCAAAACACAAGATAAAGAAAACAAACTACAGTATTCAAAATATAGAAAGGCAATACAGAAATACAAAAATAACAGCAAACTAACCTTTCCTTCACAGCAAAGTGTAGCAGAGTCTGGATGAGCCTTTCTGGTAAAGCTCTGAAATGTTTTAGTTTACTCCTTAAATAGAAATTTTAGTTCCTAGCTCCACCCCCTCTGTTAACAAGTGATTAACCTTAAGTGACCTCTTCTGTCTTATGAATGAGTCCTTAATTAATCAGTTCTTATTTCTGCCTGACTCAGAACAGAGAGAGCTGTGGTCTCTTTTGAAGTTTTAATATGCTGTTAAAACAGAATGCAAGCAAAACACAAGATAAAGAAAACAAACTACAGTATTCAAAATATAGAAAGGCAATACAGAAATACAAAAATAACAGCAAACTAACCTTTCCTTCACAGCAAAGTGTAGCAGAGTCTGGATGAGCCTTTCTGGTAAAGCTCTGAAATGTTTTAGTTTACTCCTTAAATAGAAATTTTAGTTCCTAGCTCCATCCCTCTGTTAACAAGTGATTAACCTTAAGTGACCTCTTCTGTCTTATGAATGAGTCCTTAATTAATCAGTTCTTATTTCTGCCTGACTCAGAACAGAGAGAGCTGTGGTCTCTTTTGAAGTTTTAATATGCTGTTTAAAACAGAATGCAAGCAAAACACAAGATAAAGAAAACAAACTACAGTATTCAAAATATAGAAAGGCAATACAGAAATACAAAAATAACAGCAAACTAACCTTTCCTTCACAGCAAAGTGTAGCAGAGTCTGGATGAGCCTTTCTGGTAAAGCTCTGAAATGTTTTAGTTTACTCCTTAAATAGAAATTTTAGTTCCTAGCTCCACCCATCTGTTAACAAGTGATTAACCTTAAGTGACCTCTTCTGTCTTATGAATGAGTCCTTAATTAATCAGTTCTTATTTCTGCCTGACTCAGAACAGAGAGAGCTGTGGTCTCTTTTGAAGTTTTAATATGCTGTTAAAACAGAATGCAAGCAAAACACAAGATAAAGAAAACAAACTACAGTATTCAAAATATAGAAAGGCAATACAGAAATACAAAAATAACAGCAAACTAACCTTTCCTTCACAGCAAAGTGTAGCAGAGTCTGGATGAGCCTTTCTGGTAAAGCTCTGAAATGTTTTAGTTTACTCCTTAAATAGAAATTTTAGTTCCTAGCTCCACCCCTCTGTTAACAAGTGATTAACCTTAAGTGACCTCTTCTGTCTTATGAATGAGTCCTTAATTAATCAGTTCTTATTTCTGCCTGACTCAGAACAGAGAGAGCTGTGGTCTCTTTTGAAGTTTTAATATGCTGTTAAAACAGAATGCAAGCAAAACACAAGATAAAGAAAACAAACTACAGTATTCAAAATATAGAAAGGCAATACAGAAATACAAAAATAACAGCAAACTAACCTTTCCTTCACAGCAAAGTGTAGCAGAGTCTGGATGAGCCTTTCTGGTAAAGCTCTGAAATGTTTTAGTTTACTCCTTAAATAGAAATTTTAGTTCCTAGCTCCACCCCTGTTAACAAGTGATTAACCTTAAGTGACCTCTTCTGTCTTATGAATGAGTCCTTAATTAATCAGTTCTTATTTCTGCCTGACTCAGAACAGAGAGAGCTGTGGTCTCTTTTGAAGTTTTAATATGCTGTTTAAAACAGAATGCAAGCAAAACACAAGATAAAGAAAACAAACTACAGTAAAACTACAGTATTCAAAATATAGAAAGGCAATACAGAAATACAAAAATAACAGCAAACTAACCTTTCCTTCACAGCAAAGTGTAGCAGAGTCTGGATGAGCCTTTCTGGTAAAGCTCTGAAATGTTTTAGTTTACTCCTTAAATAGAAATTTTAGTTCCTAGCTACACCCCTCTGTTAACAAGTGATTAACCTTAAGTGACCTCTTCTGTCTTATGAATGAGTCCTTAATTAATCAGTTCTTATTTCTGCCTGACTCAGAACAGAGAGAGCTGTGGTCTCTTTGAAGTTTTAATATGCTGTTAAAACAGAATGCAAGCAAAACACAAGATAAAGAAAACAAACTACAGTATTCAAAATATAGAAAGGCAATACAGAAATACAAAAATAACAGCAAACTAACCTTTCCTTCACAGCAAAGTGTAGCAGAGTCTGGATGAGCCTTTCTGGTAAAGCTCTGAAATGTTTTAGTTTACTCCTTAAATAGAAATTTTAGTTCCTAGCTCCACCCCTCTGTTAACAAGTGATTAACCTTAAGTGACCTCTTCTGTCTTATGAATGAGTCCTTAATTAATCAGTTCTTATTTCTGCCTGACTCAGAACAGAGAGAGCTGTGGTCTCTTTTGAAGTTTTAATATGCTGTTAAAACAGAATGCAAGCAAAACACAAGATAAAGAAAACAAACTACAGTATTCAAAATATAGAAAGGCAATACAGAAATACAAAAATAACAGCAAACTAACCTTTCCTTCACAGCAAAGTGTAGCAGAGTCTGGATGAGCCTTTCTGGTAAAGCTCTGAAATGTTTTAGTTTACTCCTTAAATAGAAATTTTAGTTCCTAGCTCCACCCCTCTGTTAACAAGTGATTAACCTTAAGTGACCTCTTCTGTCTTATGAATGAGTCCTTAATTAATCAGTTCTTATTTCTGCCTGACTCAGAACAGAGAGAGCTGTGGTCTCTTTTGAAGTTTTAATATGCTGTTAAAACAGAATGCAAGCAAAACACAAGATAAAGAAAACAAACTACAGTATTCAAAATATAGAAAGGCAATACAGAAATACAAAAATAACAGCAAACTAACCTTTCCTTCACAGCAAAGTGTAGCAGAGTCTGGATGAGCCTTTCTGGTAAAGCTCTGAAATGTTTTAGTTTACTCCTTAAATAGAAATTTTAGTTCCTAGCTCCACCCCTCTGTTAACAAGTGATTAACCTTAAGTGACCTCTTCTGTCTTATGAATGAGTCCTTAATTAATCAGTTCTTATTTCTGCCTGACTCAGAACAGAGAGAGCTGTGGTCTCTTTTGAAGTTTTAATATGCTGTTTAAAACAGAATGCAAGCAAAACACAAGATAAAGAAAACAAACTACAGTATTCAAAATATAGAAAGGCAATACAGAAATACAAAAATAACAGCAAACTAACCTTTCCTTCACAGCAAAGTGTAGCAGAGTCTGGATGAGCCTTTCTGGTAAAGCTCTGAAATGTTTTAGTTTACTCCTTAAATAGAAATTTTAGTTCCTAGCTCCACCCCTCTGTTAACAAGTGATTAACCTTAAGTGACCTCTTCTGTCTTATGAATGAGTCCTTAATTAATCAGTTCTTATTTCTGCCTGACTCAGAACAGAGAGAGCTGTGGTCTCTTTTGAAGTTTTAATATGCTGTTAAAACAGAATGCAAGCAAAACACAAGATAAAGAAAACAAACTACAGTATTCAAAATATAGAAAGGCAATACAGAAATACAAAAATAACAGCAAACTAACCTTTCCTTCACAGCAAAGTGTAGCAGAGTCTGGATGAGCCTTTCTGGTAAAGCTCTGAAATGTTTTAGTTTACTCCTTAAATAGAAATTTTAGTTCCTAGCTCCACCCCTCTGTTAACAAGTGATTAACCTTAAGTGACCTCTTCTGTCTTATGAATGAGTCCTTAATTAATCAGTTCTTATTTCTGCCTGACTCAGAACAGAGAGAGCTGTGGTCTCTTTTGAAGTTTTAATATGCTGTTAAAACAGAATGCAAGCAAAACACAAGATAAAGAAAACAAACTACAGTATTCAAAATATAGAAAGGCAATACAGAAATACAAAAATAACAGCAAACTAACCTTTCCTTCACAGCAAAGTGTAGCAGAGTCTGGATGAGCCTTTCTGGTAAAGCTCTGAAATGTTTTAGTTTACTCCTTAAATAGAAATTTTAGTTCCTAGCTCCACCCCTCTGTTAACAAGTGATTAACCTTAAGTGACCTCTTCTGTCTTATGAATGAGTCCTTAATTAATCAGTTCTTATTTCTGCCTGACTCAGAACAGAGAGAGCTGTGGTCTCTTTGAAGTTTTAATATGCTGTTAAAACAGAATGCAAGCAAAACACAAGATAAAGAAAACAAACTACAGTATTCAAAATATAGAAAGGCAATACAGAAATACAAAAATAACAGCAAACTAACCTTTCCTTCACAGCAAAGTGTAGCAGAGTCTGGATGAGCCTTTCTGGTAAAGCTCTGAAATGTTTTAGTTTACTCCTTAAATAGAAATTTTAGTTCCTAGCTCCACCCCTCTGTTAACAAGTGATTAACCTTAAGTGACCTCTTCTGTCTTATGAATGAGTCCTTAATTAATCAGTTCTTATTTCTGCCTGACTCAGAACAGAGAGAGCTGTGGTCTCTTTTGAAGTTTTAATATGCTGTTTAAAACAGAATGCAAGCAAAACACAAGATAAAGAAAACAAACTACAGTATTCAAAATATAGAAAGGCAATACAGAAATACAAAAATAACAGCAAACTAACCTTTCCTTCACAGCAAAGTGTAGCAGAGTCTGGATGAGCCTTTCTGGTAAAGCTCTGAAATGTTTTAGTTTACTCCTTAAATAGAAATTTTAGTTCCTAGCTCCACCCCCTCTGTTAACAAGTGATTAACCTTAAGTGACCTCTTCTGTCTTATGAATGAGTCCTTAATTAATCAGTTCTTATTTCTGCCTGACTCAGAACAGAGAGAGCTGTGGTCTCTTTTGAAGTTTTAATATGCTGTTTAAAACAGAATGCAAGCAAAACACAAGATAAAGAAAACAAACTACAGTATTCAAAATATAGAAAGGCAATACAGAAATACAAAAAATAACAGCAAACTAACCTTTCCTTCACAGCAAAGTGTAGCAGAGTCTGGATGAGCCTTTCTGGTAAAGCTCTGAAATGTTTTAGTTTACTCCTTAAATAGAAATTTTAGTTCCTAGCTCCACCCCTCTGTTAACAAGTGATTAACCTTAAGTGACCTCTTCTGTCTTATGAATGAGTCCTTAATTAATCAGTTCTTATTTCTGCCTGACTCAGAACAGAGAGAGCTGTGGTCTCTTTTGAAGTTTTAATATGCTGTTAAAACAGAATGCAAGCAAAACACAAGATAAAGAAAACAAACTACAGTATTCAAAATATAGAAAGGCAATACAGAAATACAAAAATAACAGCAAACTAACCTTTCCTTCACAGCAAAGTGTAGCAGAGTCTGGATGAGCCTTTCTGGTAAAGCTCTGAAATGTTTTAGTTTACTCCTTAAATAGAAATTTTAGTTCCTAGCTCCACCCCCTCTGTTAACAAGTGATTAACCTTAAGTGACCTCTTCTGTCTTATGAATGAGTCCTTAATTAATCAGTTCTTATTTCTGCCTGACTCAGAACAGAGAGAGCTGTGGTCTCTTTTGAAGTTTTAATATGCTGTTTAAAACAGAATGCAAGCAAAACACAAGATAAAGAAAACAAACTACAGTATTCAAAATATAGAAAGGCAATACAGAAATACAAAAATAACAGCAAACTAACCTTTCCTTCACAGCAAAGTGTAGCAGAGTCTGGATGAGCCTTTCTGGTAAAGCTCTGAAATGTTTTAGTTTACTCCTTAAATAGAAATTTTAGTTCCTAGCTCCACCCCTCTGTTAACAAGTGATTAACCTTAAGTGACCTCTTCTGTCTTATGAATGAGTCCTTAATTAATCAGTTCTTATTTCTGCCTGACTCAGAACAGAGAGAGCTGTGGTCTCTTTTGAAGTTTTAATATGCTGTTAAAACAGAATGCAAGCAAAACACAAGATAAAGAAAACAAACTACAGTATTCAAAATATAGAAAGGCAATACAGAAATACAAAAATAACAGCAAACTAACCTTTCCTTCACAGCAAAGTGTAGCAGAGTCTGGATGAGCCTTTCTGGTAAAGCTCTGAAATGTTTTAGTTTACTCCTTAAATAGAAATTTTAGTTCCTAGCTCCACCCCTCTGTTAACAAGTGATTAACCTTAAGTGACCTCTTCTGTCTTATGAATGAGTCCTTAATTAATCAGTTCTTATTTCTGCCTGACTCAGAACAGAGAGAGCTGTGGTCTCTTTTGAAGTTTTAATATGCTGTTTAAAACAGAATGCAAGCAAAACACAAGATAAAGAAAACAAACTACAGTATTCAAAATATAGAAAGGCAATACAGAAATACAAAAATAACAGCAAACTAACCTTTCCTTCACAGCAAAGTGTAGCAGAGTCTGGATGAGCCTTTCTGGTAAAGCTCTGAAATGTTTTAGTTTACTCCTTAAATAGAAATTTTAGTTCCTAGCTCCACTCCTCTGTTAACAAGTGATTAACCTTGAGTGACCTCTTCTGTCTTATGAATGTGTCCTTAATTAATCAGTTCTTATTTCTGCCTGAACAGAGAGAGAGCTGTGGTCTCTTTTGAAGTTTTAATATGCTGTTTAAAACAGAATGCAAGCAAAACACAAGATAAAGAAAACAAACTACAGTATTCAAAATATAGAAAGGCAATACAGAAATACAAAAATAACAGCAAACTAACCTTTCCTTCACAGCAAAGTGTAGCAGAGTCTGGATGAGCCTTTCTGGTAAAGCTCTGAAATGTTTTAGTTTACTCCTTAAATAGAAATTTTAGTTCCTAGCTCCACCCCTCTGTTAACAAGTGATTAACCTTAAGTGACCTCTTCTGTCTTATGAATGAGTCCTTAATTAATCAGTTCTTATTTCTGCCTGACTCAGAACAGAGAGAGCTGTGGTCTCTTTTGAAGTTTTAATATGCTGTTAAAACAGAATGCAAGCAAAACACAAGATAAAGAAAACAAACTACAGTATTCAAAATATAGAAAGGCAATACAGAAATACAAAAATAACAGCAAACTAACCTTTCCTTCACAGCAAAGTGTAGCAGAGTCTGGATGAGCCTTTCTGGTAAAGCTCTGAAATGTTTTAGTTTACTCCTTAAATAGAAATTTTAGTTCCTAGCTCCACGCCTCTGTTAACAAGTGATTAACCTTAAGTGACCTCTTCTGTCTTATGAATGAGTCCTTAATTAATCAGTTCTTATTTCTGCCTGACTCAGAACAGAGAGAGCTGTGGTCTCTTTTGAAGTTTTAATATGCTGTTTAAAACAGAATGCAAGCAAAACACAAGATAAAGAAAACAAACTACAGTATTCAAAATATAGAAAGGCAATACAGAAATACAAAAATAACAGCAAACTAACCTTTCCTTCACAGCAAAGTGTAGCAGAGTCTGGATGAGCCTTTCTGGTAAAGCTCTGAAATGTTTTAGTTTACTCCTTAAATAGAAATTTTAGTTCCTAGCTCCACCCCCTCTGTTAACAAGTGATTAACCTTAAGTGACCTCTTCTGTCTTATGAATGAGTCCTTAATTAATCAGTTCTTATTTCTGCCTGACTCAGAACAGAGAGAGCTGTGGTCTCTTTTGAAGTTTTAATATGCTGTTTAAAACAGAATGCAAGCAAAACACAAGATAAAGAAAACAAACTACAGTATTCAAAATATAGAAAGGCAATACAGAAATACAAAAATAACAGCAAACTAACCTTTCCTTCACAGCAAAGTGTAGCAGAGTCTGGATGAGCCTTTCTGGTAAAGCTCTGAAATGTTTTAGTTTACTCCTTAAATAGAAATTTTAGTTCCTAGCTCCACCCCTCTGTTAACAAGTGATTAACCTTAAGTGACCTCTTCTGTCTTATGAATGAGTCCTTAATTAATCAGTTCTTATTTCTGCCTGACTCAGAACAGAGAGAGCTGTGGTCTCTTTTGAAGTTTTAATATGCTGTTAAAACAGAATGCAAGCAAAACACAAGATAAAGAAAACAAACTACAGTATTCAAAATATAGAAAGGCAATACAGAAATACAAAAATAACAGCAAACTAACCTTTCCTTCACAGCAAAGTGTAGCAGAGTCTGGATGAGCCTTTCTGGTAAAGCTCTGAAATGTTTTAGTTTACTCCTTAAATAGAAATTTTAGTTCCTAGCTCCACCCCCTGTTAACAAGTGATTAACCTTAAGTGACCTCTTCTGTCTTATGAATGAGTCCTTAATTAATCAGTTCTTATTTCTGCCTGACTCAGAACAGAGAGAGCTGTGGTCTCTTTTGAAGTTTTAATATGCTGTTAAAACAGAATGCAAGCAAAACACAAGATAAAGAAAACAAACTACAGTATTCAAAATATAGAAAGGCAATACAGAAATACAAAAATAACAGCAAACTAACCTTTCCTTCACAGCAAAGTGTAGCAGAGTCTGGATGAGCCTTTCTGGTAAAGCTCTGAAATGTTTTAGTTTACTCCTTAAATAGAAATTTTAGTTCCTAGCTCCACCCCTCTGTTAACAAGTGATTAACCTTAAGTGACCTCTTCTGTCTTATGAATGAGTCCTTAATTAATCAGTTCTTATTTCTGCCTGACTCAGAACAGAGAGAGCTGTGGTCTCTTTTGAAGTTTTAATATGCTGTTAAAACAGAATGCAAGCAAAACACAAGATAAAGAAAACAAACTACAGTATTCAAAATATAGAAAGGCAATACAGAAATACAAAAATAACAGCAAACTAACCTTTCCTTCACAGCAAAGTGTAGCAGAGTCTGGATGAGCCTTTCTGGTAAAGCTCTGAAATGTTTTAGTTTACTCCTTAAATAGAAATTTTAGTTCCTAGCTCCACCCCTCTGTTAACAAGTGATTAACCTTAAGTGACCTCTTCTGTCTTATGAATGAGTCCTTAATTAATCAGTTCTTATTTCTGCCTGACTCAGAACAGAGAGAGCTGTGGTCTCTTTTGAAGTTTTAATATGCTGTTTAAAACAGAATGCAAGCAAAACACAAGATAAAGAAAACAAACTACAGTATTCAAAATATAGAAAGGCAATACAGAAATACAAAAATAACAGCAAACTAACCTTTCCTTCACAGCAAAGTGTAGCAGAGTCTGGATGAGCCTTTCTGGTAAAGCTCTGAAATGTTTTAGTTTACTCCTTAAATAGAAATTTTAGTTCCTAGCTCCACCCCTCTGTTAACAAGTGATTAACCTTAAGTGACCTCTTCTGTCTTATGAATGAGTCCTTAATTAATCAGTTCTTATTTCTGCCTGACTCAGAACAGAGAGAGCTGTGGTCTCTTTTGAAGTTTTAATATGCTGTTAAAACAGAATGCAAGCAAAACACAAGATAAAGAAAACAAACTACAGTATTCAAAATATAGAAAGGCAATACAGAAATACAAAAATAACAGCAAACTAACCTTTCCTTCACAGCAAAGTGTAGCAGAGTCTGGATGAGCCTTTCTGGTAAAGCTCTGAAATGTTTTAGTTTACTCCTTAAATAGAAATTTTAGTTCCTAGCTCCACCCCTCTGTTAACAAGTGATTAACCTTAAGTGACCTCTTCTGTCTTATGAATGAGTCCTTAATTAATCAGTTCTTATTTCTGCCTGACTCAGAACAGAGAGAGCTGT
Source organism: Protopterus annectens (assembly GCF_019279795.1). NCBI lineage: Eukaryota > Metazoa > Chordata > Ceratodontiformes > Protopteridae > Protopterus > Protopterus annectens. The sequence goes on along the minus strand of NC_056738.1, from coordinate 557,095,634 downwards.
GGTCTCTTTTGAAGTTTTAATATGCTGTTAAAACAGAATGCAAGCAAAACACAAGATAAAGAAAACAAACTACAGTATTCAAAATATAGAAAGGCAATACAGAAATACAAAAATAACAGCAAACTAACCTTTCCTTCACAGCAAAGTGTACCAGAGTCTGGATGAGCCTTTCTGGTAAAGCTCTGAAATGTTTTAGTTTACTCCTTAAATAGAAATTTTAGTTCCTAGCTCAACCCCCTCTGTTAACAAGTGATTAACCTTAAGTGACCTCTTCTGTCTTATGAATGAGTCCTTAATTAATCAGTTCTTATTTCTGCCTGACTCAGAACAGAGAGAGCTGTGGTCTCTTTTGAAGTTTTAATATGCTGTTTAAAACAGAATGCAAGCAAAACACAAGATAAAGAAAACAAACTACAGTATTCAAAATATAGAAAGGCAATACAGAAATACAAAAAATAACAGCAAACTAACCTTTCCTTCACAGCAAAGTGTAGCAGAGTCTGGATGAGCCTTTCTGGTAAAGCTCTGAAATGTTTTAGTTTACTCCTTAAATAGAAATTTTAGTTCCTAGCTCCACCCCTCTGTTAACAAGTGATTAACCTTAAGTGACCTCTTCTGTCTTATGAATGAGTCCTTAATTAATCAGTTCTTATTTCTGCCTGACTCAGAACAGAGAGAGCTGTGGTCTCTTTTGAAGTTTTAATATGCTGTTTAAAACAGAATGCAAGCAAAACACAAGATAAAGAAAACAAACTACAGTATTCAAAATATAGAAAGGCAATACAGAAATACAAAAATAACAGCAAACTAACCTTTCCTTCACAGCAAAGTGTAGCAGAGTCTGGATGAGCCTTTCTGGTAAAGCTCTGAAATGTTTTAGTTTACTCCTTAAATAGAAATTTTAGTTCCTAGCTCCATCCCCTGTTAACAAGTGATTAACCTTAAGTGACCTCTTCTGTCTTATGAATGAGTCCTTAATTAATCAGTTCTTATTTCTGCCTGACTCAGAACAGAGAGAGCTGTGGTCTCTTTTGAAGTTTTAATATGCTGTTTAAAACAGAATGCAAGCAAAACACAAGATAAAGAAAACAAACTACAGTATTCAAAATATAGAAAGGCAATACAGAAATACAAAAAATAACAGCAAACTAACCTTTCCTTCACAGCAAAGTGTAGCAGAGTCTGGATGAGCCTTTCTGGTAAAGCTCTGAAATGTTTTAGTTTACTCCTTAAATAGAAATTTTAGTTCCTAGCTCCAACCCTCTGTTAACAAGTGATTAACCTTAAGTGACCTCTTCTGTCTTATGAATGAGTCCTTAATTAATCAGTTCTTATTTCTGCCTGACTCAGAACAGAGAGAGCTGTGGTCTCTTTTGAAGTTTTAATATGCTGTTTAAAACAGAATGCAAGCAAAACACAAGATAAAGAAAACAAACTACAGTATTCAAAATATAGAAAGGCAATACAGAAATACAAAAATAACAGCAAACTAACCTTTCCTTCACAGCAAAGTGTAGCAGAGTCTGGATGAGCCTTTCTGGTAAAGCTCTGAAATGTTTTAGTTTACTCCTTAAATAGAAATTTTAGTTCCTAGCTCCAACCCCCTCTGTTAACAAGTGATTAACCTTAAGTGACCTCTTCTGTCTTATGAATGAGTCCTTAATTAATCAGTTCTTATTTCTGCCTGACTCAGAACAGAGAGAGCTGTGGTCTCTTTTGAAGTTTTAATATGCTGTTTAAAACAGAATGCAAGCAAAACACAAGATAAAGAAAACAAACTACAGTATTCAAAATATAGAAAGGCAATACAGAAATACAAAAATAACAGCAAACTAACCTTTCCTTCACAGCAAAGTGTAGCAGAGTCTGGATGAGCCTTTCTGGTAAAGCTCTGAAATGTTTTAGTTTACTCCTTAAATAGAAATTTTAGTTCCTAGCTCCAATCCCCTCTGTTAACAAGTGATTAACCTTAAGTGACCTCTTCTGTCTTATGAATGAGTCCTTAATTAATCAGTTCTTATTTCTGCCTGACTCAGAACAGAGAGAGCTGTGGTCTCTTTTGAAGTTTTAATATGCTGTTTAAAACAGAATGCAAGCAAAACACAAGATAAAGAAAACAAACTACAGTATTCAAAATATAGAAAGGCAATACAGAAATACAAAAATAACAGCAAACTAACCTTTCCTTCACAGCAAAGTGTAGCAGAGTCTGGATGAGCCTTTCTGGTAAAGCTCTGAAATGTTTTAGTTTACTCCTTAAATAGAAATTTTAGTTCCTAGCTCCACCCCTCTGTTAACAAGTGATTAACCTTAAGTGACCTCTTCTGTCTTATGAATGAGTCCTTAATTAATCAGTTCTTATTTCTGCCTGACTCAGAACAGAGAGAGCTGTGGTCTCTTTTGAAGTTTTAATATGCTGTTAAAACAGAATGCAAGCAAAACACAAGATAAAGAAAACAAACTACAGTATTCAAAATATAGAAAGGCAATACAGAAATACAAAAATAACAGCAAACTAACCTTTCCTTCACAGCAAAGTGTAGCAGAGTCTGGATGAGCCTTTCTGGTAAAGCTCTGAAATGTTTTAGTTTACTCCTTAAATAGAAATTTTAGTTCCTAGCTCCACCCCTCTGTTAACAAGTGATTAACCTTAAGTGACCTCTTCTGTCTTATGAATGAGTCCTTAATTAATCAGTTCTTATTTCTGCCTGACTCAGAACAGAGAGCTGTGGTCTCTTTTGAAGTTTTAATATGCTGTTAAAACAGAATGCAAGCAAAACACAAGATAAAGAAAACAAACTACAGTATTCAAAATATAGAAAGGCAATACAGAAATACAAAAATAACAGCAAACTAACCTTTCCTTCACAGCAAAGTGTAGCAGAGTCTGGATGAGCCTTTCTGGTAAAGCTCTGAAATGTTTTAGTTTACTCCTTAAATAGAAATTTTAGTTCCTAGCTCCACCCCTCTGTTAACAAGTGATTAACCTTAAGTGACCTCTTCTGTCTTATGAATGAGTCCTTAATTAATCAGTTCTTATTTCTGCCTGACTCAGAACAGAGAGAGCTGTGGTCTCTTTTGAAGTTTTAATATGCTGTTTAAAACAGAATGCAAGCAAAACACAAGATAAAGAAAACAAACTACAGTATTCAAAATATAGAAAGGCAATACAGCAAACTAACCTTTCCTTCACAGCAAAGTGTAGCAGAGTCTGGATGAGCCTTTCTGGTAAAGCTCTGAAATGTTTTAGTTTACTCCTTAAATAGAAATTTTAGTTCCTAGCTCCACCCCTCTGTTAACAAGTGATTAACCTTAAGTGACCTCTTCTGTCTTATGAATGAGTCCTTAATTAATCAGTTCTTATTTCTGCCTGACTCAGAACAGAGAGAGCTGTGGTCTCTTTTGAAGTTTTAATATGCTGTTTAAAACAGAATGCAAGCAAAACACAAGATAAAGAAAACAAACTACAGTATTCAAAATATAGAAAGGCAATACAGAAATACAAAAATAACAGCAAACTAACCTTTCCTTCACAGCAAAGTGTAGCAGAGTCTGGATGAGCCTTTCTGGTAAAGCTCTGAAATGTTTTAGTTTACTCCTTAAATAGAAATTTTAGTTCCTAGCTCCATCCCTCTGTTAACAAGTGATTAACCTTAAGTGACCTCTTCTGTCTTATGAATGAGTCCTTAATTAATCAGTTCTTATTTCTGCCTGACTCAGAACAGAGAGAGCTGTGGTCTCTTTTGAAGTTTTAATATGCTGTTTAAAACAGAATGCAAGCAAAACACAAGATAAAGAAAACAAACTACAGTATTCAAAATATAGAAAGGCAATACAGAAATACAAAAATAACAGCAAACTAACCTTTCCTTCACAGCAAAGTGTAGCAGAGTCTGGATGAGCCTTTCTGGTAAAGCTCTGAAATGTTTTAGTTTACTCCTTAAATAGAAATTTTAGTTCCTAGCTCCACCCCTCTGTTAACAAGTGATTAACCTTAAGTGACCTCTTCTGTCTTATGAATGAGTCCTTAATTAATCAGTTCTTATTTCTGCCTGACTCAGAACAGAGAGAGCTGTGGTCTCTTTTGAAGTTTTAATATGCTGTTAAAACAGAATGCAAGCAAAACACAAGATAAAGAAAACAAACTACAGTATTCAAAATATAGAAAGGCAATACAGAAATAAAAAAATAACAGCAAACTAACCTTTCCTTCACAGCAAAGTGTAGCAGAGTCTGGATGAGCCTTTCTGGTAAAGCTCTGAAATGTTTTAGTTTACTCCTTAAATAGAAATTTTAGTTCCTAGCTCCACCCCGTCTGTTAACAAGTGATTAACCTTAAGTGACCTCTTCTGTCTTATGAATGAGTCCTTAATTAATCAGTTCTTATTTCTGCCTGACTCAGAACAGAGAGAGCTGTGGTCTCTTTTGAAGTTTTAATATGCTGTTAAAACAGAATGCAAGCAAAACACAAGATAAAGAAAACAAACTACAGTATTCAAAATATAGAAAGGCAATACAGAAATACAAAAATAACAGCAAACTAACCTTTCCTTCACAGCAAAGTGTAGCAGAGTCTGGATGAGCCTTTCTGGTAAAGCTCTGAAATGTTTTAGTTTACTCCTTAAATAGAAATTTTAGTTCCTAGCTCCACCCCTCTGTTAACAAGTGATTAACCTTAAGTGACCTCTTCTGTCTTATGAATGAGTCCTTAATTAATCAGTTCTTATTTCTGCCTGACTCAGAACAGAGAGAGCTGTGGTCTCTTTTGAAGTTTTAATATGCTGTTTAAAACAGAATGCAAGCAAAACACAAGATAAAGAAAACAAACTACAGTATTCAAAATATAGAAAGGCAATACAGAAATACAAAAATAACAGCAAACTAACCTTTCCTTCACAGCAAAGTGTAGCAGAGTCTGGATGAGCCTTTCTGGTAAAGCTCTGAAATGTTTTAGTTTACTCCTTAAATAGAAATTTTAGTTCCTAGCTCCACCCCTCTGTTAACAAGTGATTAACCTTAAGTGACCTCTTCTGTCTTATGAATGAGTCCTTAATTAATCAGTTCTTATTTCTGCCTGACTCAGAACAGAGAGAGCTGTGGTCTCTTTTGAAGTTTTAATATGCTGTTAAAACAGAATGCAAGCAAAACACAAGATAAAGAAAACAAACTACAGTATTCAAAATATAGAAAGGCAATACAGAAATACAAAAATAACAGCAAACTAACCTTTCCTTCACAGCAAAGTGTAGCAGAGTCTGGATGAGCCTTTCTGGTAAAGCTCTGAAATGTTTTAGTTTACTCCTTAAATAGAAATTTTAGTTCCTAGCTCCACCCCTCTGTTAACAAGTGATTAACCTTAAGTGACCTCTTCTGTCTTATGAATGAGTCCTTAATTAATCAGTTCTTATTTCTGCCTGACTCAGAACAGAGAGAGCTGTGGTCTCTTTTGAAGTTTTAATATGCTGTTAAAACAGAATGCAAGCAAAACACAAGATAAAGAAAACAAACTACAGTATTCAAAATATAGAAAGGCAATACAGAAATACAAAAATAACAGCAAACTAACCTTTCCTTCACAGCAAAGTGTAGCAGAGTCTGGATGAGCCTTTCTGGTAAAGCTCTGAAATGTTTTAGTTTACTCCTTAAATAGAAATTTTAGTTCCTAGCTCCACCCCTCTGTTAACAAGTGATTAACCTTAAGTGACCTCTTCTGTCTTATGAATGAGTCCTTAATTAATCAGTTCTTATTTCTGCCTGACTCAGAACAGAGAGAGCTGTGGTCTCTTTGAAGTTTTAATATGCTGTTAAAACAGAATGCAAGCAAAACACAAGATAAAGAAAACAAACTACAGTATTCAAAATATAGAAAGGCAATACAGAAATACAAAATAATAACAGCAAACTAACCTTTCCTTCACAGCAAAGTGTAGCAGAGTCTGGATGAGCCTTTCTGGTAAAGCTCTGAAATGTTTTAGTTTACTCCTTAAATAGAAATTTTAGTTCCTAGCTCCACCCCTCTGTTAACAAGTGATTAACCTTAAGTGACCTCTTCTGTCTTATGAATGAGTCCTTAATTAATCAGTTCTTATTTCTGCCTGACTCAGAACAGAGAGCTGTGGTCTCTTTTGAAGTTTTAATATGCTGTTAAAACAGAATGCAAGCAAAACACAAGATAAAGAAAACAAACTACAGTATTCAAAATATAGAAAGGCAATACAGAAACAAACTAACCTTTCCTTCACAGCAAAGTGTAGCAGAGTCTGGATGAGCCTTTCTGGTAAAGCTCTGAAATGTTTTAGTTTACTCTTAAATAGAAATTTTAGTTCCTAGCTCCACCCCTCTGTTAACAAGTGATTAACCTTAAGTGACCTCTTCTGTCTTATGAATGAGTCCTTAATTAATCAGTTCTTATTTCTGCCTGACTCAGAACAGAGAGCTGTGGTCTCTTTTGAAGTTTTAATATGCTGTTAAAACAGAATGCAAGCAAAACACAAGATAAAGAAAACAAACTACAGTATTCAAAATATAGAAAGGCAATACAGAAATACAAAAAATAACAGCAAACTAACCTTTCCTTCACAGCAAAGTGTAGCAGAGTCTGGATGAGCCTTTCTGGTAAAGCTCTGAAATGTTTTAGTTTACTCAAATAGAAATTTTAGTTCCTAGCTCCACCCCCTCTGTTAACAAGTGATTAACCTTAAGTGACCTCTTCTGTCTTATGAATGAGTCCTTAATTAATCAGTTCTTATTTCTGCCTGACTCAGAACAGAGAGAGCTGTGGTCTCTTTTGAAGTTTTAATATGCTGTTAAAACAGAATGCAAGCAAAACACAAGATAAAGAAAACAAACTACAGTATTCAAAATATAGAAAGGCAATACAGAAATACAACAAATAACAGCAAACTAACCTTTCCTTCACAGCAAAGTGTAGCAGAGTCTGGATGAGCCTTTCTGGTAAAGCTCTGAAATGTTTTAGTTTACTCCTTAAATAGAAATTTTAGTTCCTAGCTCCACCCCTCTGTTAACAAGTGATTAACCTTAAGTGACCTCTTCTGTCTTATGAATGAGTCCTTAATTAATCAGTTCTTATTTCTGCCTGACTCAGAACAGAGAGAGCTGTGGTCTCTTTTGAAGTTCTAATATGCTGTTAAAACAGAATGCAAGCAAAACACAAGATAAAGAAAACAAACTACAGTATTCAAAATATAGAAAGGCAATACAGAAATACAAAAAATAACAGCAAACTAACCTTTCCTTCACAGCAAAGTGTAGCAGAGTCTGGATGAGCCTTTCTGGTAAAGCTCTGAAATGTTTTAGTTTACTCCTTAAATAGAAATTTTAGTTCCTAGCTCCACCCCTCTGTTAACAAGTGATTAACCTTAAGTGACCTCTTCTGTCTTATGAATGAGTCCTTAATTAATCAGTTCTTATTTCTGCCTGACTCAGAACAGAGAGAGCTGTGGTCTCTTTTGAAGTTTTAATATGCTGTTAAAACAGAATGCAAGCAAAACACAAGATAAAGAAAACAAACTACAGTATTCAAAATATAGAAAGGCAATACAGAAATACAAAAATAACAGCAAACTAACCTTTCCTTGACAGCAAAGTGTAGCAGAGTCTGGATGAGCCTTTCTGGTAAAGCTCTGAAATGTTTTAGTTTACTCCTTAAATAGAAATTTTAGTTCCTAGCTCCACCCCCTCTGTTAACAAGTGATTAACCTTAAGTGACCTCTTCTGTCTTATGAATGAGTCCTTAATTAATCAGTTCTTATTTCTGCCTGACTCAGAACAGAGAGAGCTGTGGTCTCTTTTGAAGTTTTAATATGCTGTTAAAACAGAATGCAAGCAAAACACAAGATAAAGAAAATAAACTACAGTATTCAAAATATAGAAAGGCAATACAGAAATACAAAAAATAGCAGCAAACTAACCTTTCCTTCACAGCAAAGTGTAGCAGAGTCTGGATGAGCCTTTCTGGTAAAGCTCTGAAATGTTTTAGTTTACTCCTTAAATAGAAAATGTGATAGTGTTCAATCTCGCCGTTTGTTCTTACACATGGGTTCGGAGCCGATCCTCGGCTCCGTGCCGGCCGCTTGCAAGCTCTGCATCGAGAAGAAGCTCGAGACAATCTAATACCCACAATCCCCCTCTGCCTTTACCTCAGATCTAGTTTGCCGCTGCTGCGTTCGCATCGCTGGGAGCTAGCTCGAGCATCTAAAGTTAAGATATAACTTATTTTGTTATATTTTATTGGATATTTTTGTTCTTTGATACTAGAAAGGATAACTTGATATACTGAGTGTTTGTGTGTTGAGTGGGTTAAATTCTCGGTACCGTTAATCTTATTAATCGGTTAGAGTTTTTCGGGGCCTACCAACCCTTCTTTGATTTAAACCGGATTCGACATTTAAATCGGATTTGACACTAATTTTTCTGATTTGACTATAATACTGGACTTGTCTTTTTCTTGTAAAATGTCTGATAAGGTAAAATCAGGATTTAAGGATTGTCAGTGTGGCCAGAAAATGTCAGTGACTGACAACCATAGTTCCTGCGTCTACTGCCTTGGCCCTCTCCACTTGCAAGAGGACTGTTCTATCTGTCACTCTTTTAGTGGGAGGGTCATGACAGATAGGCGCAGGAAACTCATGGACAGAGGTTTATTAAAACCTTCTTTTCAGGAGGCTCTGGATGCTTCTGACCAGGCATCGAAATCCTCTAAGGAATCGAAGACGTCGGAGCCCAAGTCATTGGCTCCGAGCTCTTCAGCAAAAGTTAGATCACCGGTTCCACAGACTTCGGGGCCGAGTGTTCAACTTGTATCGGTTCCTGAGCCTCGAGTCTTGGAACCGGTGATGGAGCACCCTCCTTCCACCTTATTGAGGTCGGCTCCGTCTTCGGTTCCTTCGACCCGTTCTTCTTCCAAACTCTCCGATATCGATGTGGATCGTGTGGTGCAGAAGTTATTGGAGCATTCGGCCCTGTCCAAACTTATTTCGGTTTCCACCCAGTTGGTGTCGAAACTTGAAGGCCTCCCAGTGTCTCCATCCATTCCTCCTCCGAGACCTGTTCAGTCTTTGGAGCCGGAAGAGGTTGATCTTCTGATTGTGGAGCCCTCGGGTCCAGAACCATCTTTTTCTCGGTCTGTTCCTCTCACCTCGACTCCATTGGACCCGATACCGGAGTCTCGGAGCCGACGATCTGTCCTTGGTTCCGGGGCCGAGTCGAACCGACGTTTCGGTTCCGACTCTTCCCCTCGGGGCCTCGGCACGGATCGATTCGGCTCCGTCCTCGGGTCGATGCCTTCGGTGCCTGTTTCGGGGATTCTTCCCATTTCTTCGGAACCGGGGGATTCTTCGATGCGGGACCCGGGCGCTCGACCTAATGAGGAAGGTGTTGTCTACCCAGACAACCACATCAGTGGAAGCAACCTCTCCTCCCCATAAAGGGCCGTTATCCTCCTCTGCACCCACGGCCACATCCAAGCATCGGGCACCAGTGTCTCAGCCACCCCTGGAGGGTGCCCCCTCTTCCTCGGAGGCTTCTTCGGATGCTCCCCACGAAGAAGTCCCTAGGAAAAGATTGTGTAAGAGGAGACACTTGGATTCTCCACAAGAATCCTTGACATCTGATACTGACTTAGATGAGTCAGAAGGGTCCCCTAAGTCACCTTCAGAAGATGTCTCTTTTCGGACATATTGGAGATCCTGAAACAGAGAGGTGACTGGCAGTCCCTTCCCCTTCTGAGGATGAGTCAGTTTTGCTGAAGGCATTTGGTGCTCGCCCTTCTTCCTCCTGGGTCACTCCGCCCTTGACGAATTAATGGAACTAATTGCTCGAAGGGCGGGAGGCTCCTGACACAGTGGAACCAGTCCCAAGGAAACCCAATAAATACATCACGGCACCTCAGGACAAGATCTACTTAACAAAAGGAGTTCCAGTGGACGCTATGGTGGTGGCAGCCACGAAAAGGAGATGTCGGAATCTTCCTCATCTGTCCATCCCCCTAATAAAGATTCTAGGACGATGGATAGGTACGGGAAGCGCATTTTTCCATGCGATCCCTGAACTATTTGACCCATTTTACACGTCTACAGAGGGATCTAGTCAAAGAGTTGGGAGATACCCTCCAGGGTACTACAGATGCGGCTGTCTCAGAGAAAGTGACAGCGCAACTTAATACCCTTACATCCATTGTGAACTCGTCCATGAGGCTGATTTCCTCGCAGTCGAAGGTTCGAGTAGGGCAGCAGCTTCAGCGATTGCTCTTCGCAGACAATCCTGGATGCACTTATGTTCCTTTGCGGAAGCCTTCAAGTCTTCCTTTACTAACGCCCCATTTGACGGTGCCACTCTCTTTGGCCCCAAAGTAAAGGAGACCCTTACCCGGTGTGAACAGGAGGGAAAGACTCTGTCTGCTGTCGGAGTCCGTTTTTCCACCCCAACCAGACCGTACCCCAAAGGGCAACGTGGTGGAAAAATGTGGTTTTGAAAACCCCAAGGATCTTTCCCAGGCACACAGGGAGATGCCCCCTCTAGAGGCAGAGGAGGGGGCAGAGGTGGAAGACGCCGCCCTGGTGGCAGAGGGGGTCCGCAACATCAAGGTGACAGGGATACACTCTCTGGTAAACCTTTCCAGCACTCCTGAGAGGAGGCCCAACTGTCCTGCTCTGGAGGCAGTCGGGGGTCGCTTAGCTTTATACCCTCAGGCCTGGCAAAATATAACTACAGACAAGTGGGTAAAAAGTGTGGTTACCAGAGGTTACAACATACCCTTTCTATCCCATCCCATCCCAAAGAAAAGACTCCCAGATGTACCGCCCCATCTGCGAGAGCCAGCAGCTATAGAAATTTCAAAGCTGCTAGAAAAAGAGTCATCCAACCAGTCCCAGCGGACCAGCAAGGATTCGGGACTTACTCAAGGTTCTTTTAGTTCCAAAGAAGACACGGGACTGGAGGCCCATCCTGGACCTAAGCTACCTCAATACCTTCGTCAGGAAAGAAAAGTTCGAATGGTCACGCTTCAATCGATCCTTCCATTCTTACAGAAGGACGACTGGATGTGCTCAATAGATCTAGAAGATGCATACTACCACATCAAAATGGCCAGGGCATCCAGAGATCATTTGGGCTTCCAGCTGTGGGCCAGTCACTTTCAATTTCGTGCCCTGCCCTTTGGTCTGACCTCATCCCCAGGGTCTTCACCAAATGCATGGCAGTGGTAGCGTCTCACTTGAGACGCCAAGGATTCCAGGTGTTTCCGTATCTGGACGACTGGCTCCTTTCTGCCACCACCCAGCGTCAACTATTACAGGCCAGAGACTTTACTCTTCAACTGTGTGTTCACCTAGGAATTTCCGTAAACTTCGGAAAATCCTTGCTTCAGCCATCACAAAATATCTTGTTCATAGGAGCAGAATTAAACACACGTCAGTTAATTCTAAGACTTCCCCCAGAAAGGATTCTATCACTTCAGACTCACATACGTCTTCTGCTTTTGTCAAGGAAATCTCCAGCAAAACTGGTACTGAAGGTTTTGGGACTCATGTCAGCCTCCCTTATTGCAATACCCTTGGGAAGGCTGCACATGAGAGTCCTACAATGGCTACTGTTTGCACAATGGTCGTTTCAACAACTACCTCTAACACACGAGATTCTTATAATGAAAACATGCAAAACACATCTAAACTGGTGGCTTCAAACGTGCAACCTTTCCAAGGGGAGACCATTTGTGCTACCCATGCCTACAGTTACGGTGACCACGGACACTTCCCTGATAGGGTGGGGGGGCATCTTTCAGGGACAGACAGTCCAAGGCGAATGGACCAATTTGGAGTACAATCTGCACATCAATGTTCTAGAGTTGAGGGCAGTGTTTCTAGCGTTGCAACACTTTGCTCCCCTTCTTCCTCTGGGAACTATTGCAGTTCAGACGGACAACATGTCTGTAGTCTGGTACATAAACAAGCAAGGGGGAACCAAGTCCTATCAGCTATGCAGAGAGGCCATGAGAATCTGGCAGTGGGCGGAGTCCACGGGTCGCTTTCTAATAGCAACGCACATCCCGGGGTCATCCAACGTCATAGCCGACAGGCTGAGCAGAGCAATTCTGTTACTGCACGAGTGGTCCCTAAAACAGTCAGTGGTGAAAAGGATTTTTTGCACGTGGGGCCAGCCTTCCTGCGATCTGTTTGCGTCTCCAATGAACGCCAAATGCAGGAGCTACTTTGCCCTATTACCCTCCAGGGAAGTCCCCAGGGACGCACTGATTCACGATTGGCCCCAGGACTCCTGTACGCATTTCCTCCATTTCCCCTGATATCAAAGTTTCTCCAGAAAGCCAGAAACCTTCACAGGACAATAATCCTCATTGCCCCATTCTGGCCTCGTCAAATTTGGTTTCCCTTCCTGAAGACACACTGCATTCGGGGACCCTGGATTCTGGACCCAGAGCCAGATCTATTGACTCACTCATCAGGGGCTCCCCATCCCGCGCTCCTGTCCCTCCATCTAGCAGCTTGGTTGCTCCAATTCCCAACTTAGCCAGGTCTGATCTTCTTCGCCAGCAGTTCGAATATATTGGTGGCTTCTCATAAAGCTTCCACTACTAAAACATATTCTAGTAAATGGAAGCGATTTGTATTCTGGGCGAATACACAGCAAGTGGATCCTTTTATAGCTCCTTTGAATAAAATATTAGAGTTTTTAACGGACTTATTCCATCAGGGTGCTTCTCCTGCTACACTAAGAGTTCAATTGGCTGCCATTTCAAATTTCCATGTGGAAGAATGTGGGGCTCCTGTTATTGCCCACAGACTTTGTAAAGCCTTTTTAAAAGGGGTTTTTCATATTAGACCACCAGTCAGATCTCCTACGTCACCTTGGAGTCTAAACTTGTTGTTATCTAAATTAATGTTGCCCCCCTTTGAACCTGCCTCTTCTTGCCCATTAAAATTTTTGTCCTGGAAAACTCTCTTTTTGGTAGCCATTACTTCCGCTAGGCGAGTATCTGAATTTCAGGCTCTCTCCATCAAGCACCCTTATTTGATCTTTCACTCTGACAGAGTTTCTCTTCGAACTAATTCATCCTTCCTCCCTAAAGTGTGTTCTATTAACAATATTAATCAGTCCATTGAATTACCCACCTTCTTCAAAAATCACTCCAACAAAATGGAGTATATGTTGCACAAATTAGATGTTCACAGACAACTAAGATTTTACTTGGATAGAACAAAAGATCACAGAAAAACTGATCAACTTTTTGTGGCCTTTGCTGATAGCAGAAAAGGACTAGCGGTTACCAAAAGAACTCTTTCTAAGTGGCTAACGGATTGTATAATCTATGTCTATGATTCCTCAAATCTAACTCTCTTACACAAACCCAAAGGACATTCCACAAGGTCAGTGTCTACATCTCTGGCTCATGCAGCCCGCCTACCACTAGACGCTATTTGTGCGGCTGCTACTTGGTCTAAGCCACATACATTCATTTCTCATTATAAGGTAGACAAGGCTTCTAGGGACAGGGCAACCTTTGGTTCCACTGTGCTCAAGAACGTCCTTCCGTGAGTTCCTCAGGAACAAGGAGCTAGGAACGCTACCCATGTGTAAGAACAAACGGCGAAATTGAACACTATCACATATAGAAGTTATGTCCTTACCATAACGTTCCATGTGGAGTGTTCATCTCGCCTTTGTTCTTACATTCCCACCCTCCCGCCCTTAAGAAGAACGTTCTTTTGATGCCTGGCCGGGAGCATTCTGCTTCTGCTTTGCAGATGTTGTGTACATAGTTGGCATGTATATATATATATATGTCTATTTGTTCTTTTATATATATAGTTATGTATAGACTATTATTCTGTGCATATGTGATGTAAGCATGAATGTGCTCTCTCTAGAGATTGGTTTGCTTGCAAACTAGATCTGAGGTAAAGGCAGAGGGGGATTGTGGGTATTAGATTGTCTCGAGCTTCTTCTCGATGCAGAGCTTGCAAGCGGCCGGCACGGAGCCGAGGATCGGCTCCGAACCCATGTGTAAGAACAAAGGCGAGATGAACACTCCATATGGAACGTTATGGTAAGGACATAACTTCTATTTTTAGTTCATAGCTCCACCCCCTCTGTTAACAAGTGATTAACCTTAAGTGACCTCTTCTGTCTTATGAATGAGTCCTTAATTAATCAGTTCTTATTTCTGCCTGACTCAGAACAGAGAGAGCTGTGGTCTCTTTTGAAGTTTTAATATGCTGTTAAAACAGAATGCAAGCAAAACACAAGATAAAGAAAACAAACTACAGTATTCAAAATATAGAAAGGCAATACAGAAATACAAAAAATAACAGCAAACTAACCTTTCCTTCACAGCAAAGTGTAGCAGAGTCTGGATGAGCCTTTCTGGTAAAGCTCTGAAATGTTTTAGTTTACTCCTTAAATAGAAATTTTAGTTCCTAGCTCCACCCCCTCTGTTAACAAGTGATTAACCTTAAGTGACCTCTTCTGTCTTATGAATGAGTCCTTAATTAATCAGTTCTTATTTCTGCCTGACTCAGAACAGAGAGAGCTGTGGTCTCTTTTGAAGTTCTAATATGCTGTTAAAACAGAATGCAAACAAAACACAAGATAAAGAAAACAAACTACAGTATTCAAAATATAGAAAGGCAATACAGAAATACAAAAAATAACAGCAAACTAACCTTTCCTTCACAGCAAAGTGTAGCAGAGTCTGGATGAGCCTTTCTGGTAAAACTCTGAAATGTTTTAGTTTACTCCTTAAATATAAATTTTAGTTCCTAGCTCCACCCCCTCTGTTAACAAGTGATTAACCTTAAGTGACCTCTTCTGTCTTATGAATGAGTCCTTAATTAATCAGTTCTTATTTCTGCCTGACTCAGAACAGAGAGAGCTGTGGTCTCTTTTGAAGTTTTAATATGCTGTTAAAACAGAATGCAAGCAAAACACAAGATAAAGAAAACAAACTACAGTATTCAAAATATAGAAAGGCAATACAGAAATACAAAAATAACAGCAAACTAACCTTTCCTTCACAGCAAAGTGTAGCAGAGTCTGGATGAGCCTTTCTGGTAAAGCTCTGAAATGTTTTAGTTTACTCCTTAAATAGAAATTTTAGTTCCTAGCTCCACCCCTCTGTTAACAAGTGATTAACCTTAAGTGACCTCTTCTGTCTTATGAATGAGTCCTTAATTAATCAGTTCTTATTTCTGCCTGACTCAGAACAGAGAGAGCTGTGGTCTCTTTTGAAGTTTTAATATGCTGTTAAAACAGAATGCAAGCAAAACACAAGATAAAGAAAACAAACTACAGTATTCAAAATATAGAAAGGCAATACAGAAATACAAAAATAACAGCAAACTAACCTTTCCTTCACAGCAAAGTGTAGCAGAGTCTGGATGAGCCTTTCTGGTAAAGCTCTGAAATGTTTTAGTTTACTCCTTAAATTGAAATTTTAGTTCCTAGCTCCACCCCCTCTGTTAACAAGTGATTAACCTTAAGTGACCTCTTCTGTCTTATGAATGAGTCCTTAATTAATCAGTTCTTATTTCTGCCTGACTCAGAACAGAGAGAGCTGTGGTCTCTTTTGAAGTTTTAATATGCTGTTAAAACAGAATGCAAGCAAAACACAAGATAAAGAAAACAAACTACAGTATTCAAAATATAGAAAGGCAATACAGAAATACAAAAAATAACAGCAAACTAACCTTTCCTTCACAGCAAAGTGTAGCAGAGTCTGGATGAGCCTTTCTGGTAAAGCTCCTGCTTTTTGCCCCTACCCGGAAGCATATACATGGTATATGGTATTATGTATATAATAATGTATATAATATTGTATATAATAATGTATATAATAATGTATATAGTAATGTATATAGTAATGTATATAATATTGTATATAATAATGTATATAGTAATGTATATAGTAATGTATATAATAATGTATATAATAATGTATATAATATTGTATATAATAATGTATATAATGTATATAATAATGTATATAGTAATGTATATAATATTGTATATAATAATGTAAAAAAACAACTTTCTTCCTGCTATAACAAAATAGCCAAATTCGCAAACAGCCACAGGTCTTCAACCCACCATTGTACTTCCCTTCAAAAATTAAACTGGCTTGAATTACCAAACCAGCTTACATATATTCAGTTGACTTTCGCTCACAAGCTCATTTCCAGTCCTTCTCTTTGTCCCTCTCTGTCTACTGCCTTCAGAATGCACCTACCTAACAGAGTCCTAAGGTCTAACAACCAAAATCTATTAATAGTACACAAACCAAGTCATCCCCCAGGCAAACACTTACTATCTTTTAACCTTGCCCGACTATGGAACTCACTTCCTCCATCCATTCGTACTATTACCAATAAATACATATTCAAAAAATCACTTCATACATATTTAATATCCCAATGGGATTGTTCTTGCTCCCTCCCCTCATAGATCTGCAACATTCCATCTCCACTCACACACACCCTACTAAAGCTTATGTTTCCACACTATAATTATTTTAACTTAGACCTTCTGAGCTCCCTCCTCAATAACTTCCCTGATTGCTTATCTCAATACTGTTCTTAATTCTGAATGTTTCTCAAATTTATGCCTAAATGTATTTTTTTTCAAAATTTTGCCTAAACGTATTAATGTTTTACCTCTACTGTGCATAATTGTCTAGTAATTTTAGCATCTATTTAACTCTGCCTATATCACAGTCTTTCTCCTCATCCTTAAATGTTTTCTCAAATTCAAGCCTAAATGTATTAATTTTTATCTCTACTCTGTATAATTATATTGTAGTTAATGTATGTACCTAATTTTTGTCTATATTGGAGCTTTTCTCCCCAGGACTCCATTGAAAACGGGTTCTTTTGGCCCAATGGACTATCCTGGTAAACCAACTGCAAATAAATAAATAAATAAATAAAATATAATAATGTATATAGTAATGTATATAATAATGTATATAATATTGTATATAGTAATGTATATAATAATGTATATAGTAATGTATATAATAATGTATATAATATTGTATATAATAATGTATGTAATATTGTATATAATAATGTATATTTATTTTATTTATTTTATTTTATTTTACATTTGTTGACCGGGCTAGTCCAACTGGATATATGTCCATTTTCAGTAGAGGCCCGGGGAGAAAAGCTCCAGTACAGTAACAAATAAAAAGTAAAATAGTGTCTAATAAAAAGTTTACATAGAGAAAAAATATAGGAATACATTTTGGTGCACACTGGTTAGTTAGAGTTTACAAAAATATCAAACACACTGGTAAGTAACAAATAACAATCAGTGGTTTAAAAAGAAATACTATTTACAAAATTATTAGATATGACATTGACATTTATATAAAGTATGACATAGTAGGTTACAAGTAAACAGTGCTACTTTCAGATGAAATAAGAACAAGTTATCCAAAGGGGAAAGTAGGTGGAAAATTAGTAGAGTTAATCAGTTAGTCAGGGTTGTTGCAAGGGCATAGCCATTTTGTTCTGAGGAATATTTTCAGTTTTTGTTTGAAGAGGGGTAGAGAGGGAAGAGAAGTTAATTCAGTAGGTAGTAAATTCCAGTTTTTCCCAGTAGTGTTTGAGAACAGAGAGTCACCTGCCAGGTTGTTTGACTTACTAATGTTAGCTGACAGTTTATTTGATGATCGTAAATTAGTAAGATTTTTATAGGGGGTAATGATGTTTGAAAGTGTTGGAGTATTATTTGGGTGGTAGAGGATTTTATGTGTGATGATAAGTTGACTATATTGAAGCAGATTTTGTAGCTCAAGCCATCCTAGTTGTTTTAGATTCTGACAGTGATGGGTTCTATAGGGATTACCAGTGGCAAATCTTGCAATATTGTTATAGGATGTAGCTAGTTTGGAACAATTATGTTTTGACCGATTAGTATAGATTGGTGAGGCATAAAGTAGTGTTGATATAAGATGGGAGTGGGCAATAGTAGATCTTGCTATAGGAGTAAGGAAGGATTTGATTCTATATAGGGAGCCCATTTTTCTGTTGACTGTTTTTATGGTGTTATTAATATGGGAGTCGAAGTTGAGGTTGTTGTCTATAGTGATTCCTAGGAGCTTGGTGGTAGCATCAGGGGATATGTTGGTACCATTGTTAGAAGTAACAGAGAAATCTAAAGGTATATGCTTCCGGGTAGGGGCAAAAAGCAGGAGCTTAGTTTTTTTGGATTCAGGAGGAGGCATCGTTTTAGGAACCATGATTCAACTATGTTAAACATTTTCTGAGTAAGGGACTGTAGTTCTGATAAAGATTTTCCCATGCAGATTATTGTGGAATCATATGCATATTGTATACAGGATGCAAGAGTAGTAGCTTTACAGAGATCATTAATAAAAATGGAGAATAATAGAGGACCTAGAATGGAGCCCTGGGAACACCTAGTGTAACTGGCAGGTGGGATGATAGATTTTTTTCCCACATAACAGCTTGCTGTCGGTTGCTTAGGTAGGAGCTGAACCATTGTACAGCTAGAGTATCGAGTGAAAGTAATTTAAGAATGTTTATAAGCAATGTGTGGTTTACCATATCAAAAGCTTTTGATAGGTCAATAAATAGAGCTGAAGAGAGAACATTATTATTGCGATTTCTGTTGATGGTGTCAGTGAAGGATAGGAGGGCTGTAGTGGTACTATGGTATGGTCTGAAGCCATGTTGGCTATGTGCTAGTAAGTTGTGTTGTAGTAGGTAGTCCAGAAGCTGATGATGAATGCATTTTTCCATTATTTTTGCTAAAGGGGATAGTAGGGCTATAGGTCGATAGTTGGAATATTCATTGGAGTTACCACCTTTATGTAGGGAGATAATGTGTGAGATTTTCCAGATGATGGGACGGTTCCCTCATTAATGGTTCTATTTATTAGGATTGATATTGGATAAGCTACTGCTTTGGCTGCTTTTTGCAGATATTGTGCTGGAATCTGGTCAGCAGAAGGCGTACAAGGCTTAAGTTTTAGGATGAGTTTGTATATGAAATGAGTGGAGATGGGTTGAAATATGAAGGTAGGAAGAGAGCTAGAAATGGGGTTTGGGAGGCTAGAGCTGTCAGGGTTTAGTTGGCTGGCTAGAGATTGGATGGCTTCGGTAAAAAAGCTGTTAAAGGCATTAGCAGTTTGGTTGGGAGTTTCTTGATTTGCACCAGTTGGGGATGGTGTGCTGCAGTGACCTGGGTGTAACAAACTATTTATACTTGCCCAGAATTTCTGAGGATTGCTTAGGTGTGTTTGTTGCATTTTACAGTAAAAGTTTTTTTTGTCTGAAAGTATAGCTTTTTTTGTCATATTTCTCATTTGTTTAAATAATTAAATAATAATGTATATAATGTATAATAATGTATATAATATTGTATATAATAATGTATATAATATTGTATATAATAATGTATATAATAATGTATATGATATTCAGCACTTCAAAACAGTGTTTCTGATCTATGAAATAACAACTATGCCAGAATAAATATGCTTGCACTTCTGGGAATTAATAACCTAATGAAAGGGACTGCAAACATAAGAATTTAAGGGATGAAGGAGACAGTTAGCAGTTATAGGAAACTGCAGAATGCATTTGTATTCCTGGAAGTGCGGCCTATAGTGAAAAACAGCAGTATGAAGAAGGAAAAGATTAAACAGTTCAACTGTTTGCTTGGAGAATGACGTAAGGAGCAAATTAATGTAATAATGAAAGATTGGCTGTGATTATCAGACAATGAGAAACAGTGACATATTCCTTCTGTTTATCCTTGCTAAAACAGGAGTCATAAAGGTACATTAGCTAACCATACCTTTAGAATGAGAGGAAAATAAAAGACATTTGCAAAAAGCAGAACATGATGTTATAAGGGAGAGGGTGTTGTAAATGATGCATGATGTATTAGAGGAAGGTGGCAATTTAAAAACAGAAAAGGACAAAGAGGCAATAGGAATGGGTTAGAATGGGAAAAAGAAACAAGTTTATTAGACTGGAGGGAATGAAAGTAAATGCCACAGAAAGGAGGAAACTGTTAATACTCATGAGAAGGAGGGGAGGCAATGGTAGAGAAAGGAACATCATGATATGGCATTTGGTTAGAGGAATACTCTAGAAACAGGTACAAGAGGAATGCACCAAAGAAATTGGATACAAAAAATAAAATTAATGTTGTTAGGAGACTGGCTCGATGAAAAGTTAGCACTCGAGATTGACAAGAATAGAATGGAGATTGAAATCAGGATTTAAATGAATCATCTGCTGATTTTCAGCCCTTTCATTTTTTAAGTTGGAAGAAACAAATCAAATCATCTAAAAAAGGAAAAAGGACATACAAAAAATGTGGCTGCTCCTAGGGCGATGAAGCACAAAAAACAGACTGGATGCTTCCAAGGATCCTCAAGGATTTATCTAGTATGCAGGTAGGTCAACCTCACTGAAATCATAAACTGCTGTTCCTGAGGACTGAAGAAAAGGATGTGGGGGGGTCCTAAGCAGTAGGGGTACATTACCCTAAAACCAGGGGGAAAGAAAGCAATGAAGAGAATATTGCTACAAATATTGTTGTTTTCCTTAGATAATACTAATTTGCAGGACAGCAACCAACACAGCTTCATGGCCAGAAGGAGCAGTCAGCTAATTCTCTTCAGATTTTATTATCAGGTCAAAGTAAAATGACATGGAAGTGAAGTGCTGTAGTATAGCTGGACATCTTCAAGACTTTTGATTTGGATGCATACAGGTGAATATGCTAGCAAAACTGGAGGGGTTGGAGAAGTAAACGACTGAGAAACTAGACTATTATAAATCTGAAGGGTGGGACCCTGAAAATTATATTAAGAAGTATGAACTTAGAAATAAGGAAAGTGACTAGAGGAACATCACATGGACTGGTCAGTGTGGCATTACTCTTCAGTATGAGTGCATTTTAGGCATATTTTCAAAAATAGGCAACAGAAGCGACCCTTTTGCTCATGACACAGAAACAGGTGCAACAGGGGAGTCTAAAGATGGATTTAGGAAGTTGATAATGTAGGCAAAAAGGTAGCAGCTGAAAATCAGTGCAGTTAATTGCACTGTATCGTGTCCACTATCACAGTCATCTACTCCTCACTCTGCTGCCCTTGGGTTAATAGCAGCCCTAGAGCATTGACCTAAGAGAGTGCAAAGTATAGCAAAAGAGCAAGAAAAGGATTTGATGGGGTTCATCACACCTAGACTGAACAAACAGGAGCAGAGTGAGAGGGCAGTGGCATCAGTAATGGGAGGGATGTGGTGAATCCTTAGGGAATATATTCCAGAAGCATAGAGGTAATCCTGCCATTTTTCAGAGCCCTGGTGTGGCCATATGTTGAACATCCTCTGCAGATTTGGAGAGTGTACAAGTAGGGGAGCATCAGACTGCTGGGAGTAGTCCAGAGCATACATCAAAAAGTATTTCTAGATGTAAGAGAAAGGGTAAGACAAGAGAATAGAAGTCCTAGAACTCTTCTCTCTAGAGACCATAAAAGAAATTAGGGACAAGATATGATTCATTTGAGTATACTAAACTATGTGAAGAGATCATCTTGAACAGGAAAGACATAGGGGTGGATGAAGAGATGGCACAGATAGCTAACTTATGGTACTAACTAACCTTTTTCCTTGGATCTCCAAAGGCAGACCTTCACAAAGGGGATTGCAGGCCACCAGAATGGGTGTCAGAGATGAATTCTATTGATGGACTCTAGCGAGCATAGAAGAGGGGAGAAAAGATGAAGAGGGAGAGGAGAGGAGAGATAGAGGGTAGGTCATCAAGCAGACATAATATTTCATAAAGGGTAGCTGCAAAAGTAGATGGAATGCTTGATTTTTTTTTGTGTGTGTGTGTGTGTGTGTGTGTGTGTGTGTGTGTGTGTTTATATGTGTATGTGTGTTTTGTGTGTCTCGATGCATGTAGTGACATCATGAGGCCTCTTTGCCTAGGATTGTGGAATAAAGCAAACAATCGTGACAATTTTAATGACATATTAATTTTTAAAGAATGGAGAACATCCAAAACAAAGTGGAGTTTCTTCACTCAGTGCAAGTGAGCATGTTGTTATTGAGTTGTCTAAGCAAAACAATTGCAGTAATACATTGGCTTCATTCTCCTTTAAAGTCATATAGTGGCTGCAAGCTTATTTCAGTTGCTCACAGCACAGTTTATTCATAACAGAAAAAGAGGCAATTTGTGTTGCAGAGCCCACTATAAAACAGTTCAGTCATTCTTCCAGAAAACAAAAGTGAGCAAACTTTTCCCCATCACATAGCAGGTTTAAGCATAAATTATGAAAATAATTCATAGGTTAGTACAAGGATAACTGCCCTTGTGGGCTATTTCAATTCTAGCCAATTACCTCATATGAGAGTCAAACCCTGCACCTTGTATTTGTAAGGCAAATACCTTAACCATTATTCCAGCTTCCCACCCTTGGTCTGTTTCCACTCATTGACAAGTGGCTGCCCTTCTATTAGGCCAATATAGAATATAGTTTGTATGGCTTCATAGGGTAGTGTCATGCCTGTAAACTGTCTAGATTTTTTCCTCATATTTTTGGTCTGTTCCTCATACAATATGTGGTTTTCTGGCAAACTATTGAGGATTGACCTCACTCACTAAATGGCATGCATTTGAGTTTGACTTCATATCCTTCAGAAAATGCATACTAACAAATTCCTGCTATTCTAGCAACTTTCGAAGTTTATAACAGCAATATTTAAAATATGTCCCTGTTTTGAGGGCTTTGTTCCCCATTGTTTAGGGCTTTGTCGAGATTTTGTACACTAAGAGGTTGAGAGGTATGAGCAGTGTTATGGAGAAAAATGATTAGGATGGTAAAACTAACAAAGAGATTGTGAGACACAAGGAAATGTACGAGAGTTTTTCATTTATAAAGAAAAGTGACATTAGGATTACTGTGAGGTGCATATGGTGTATAACAGCCTAAGGGAAAACAATGACCAAAAAAAAAAATCAAAAAAGAATGACAGTACATGTAGGAGGCCATGACTATCAGATCAAGCTATTCTGGTTAGTCTTGACATGGGAAAGTGTTTTTGCACTGAGGGTAGTAAAAGAAACTAGCATAAATTACCTCAATGGGTGACAGGCAAGGTAGAGTCTTTTAAAAGGGTTCAGAATTCCAGGAGAAATGGGATGAAAATGGCTATCTGGAACAAAAGGGTAGATAGTGGCTTTATTTCCGAACAACTTATATTTGGAGAATGACGTAACACTGAGGTACAGCCATTCATTAAAAGCCTGTCAAGCTCAGTATAGCATCTTATGCTATGTCATGTCACATTATCTTATACTGAACTGTGCTATGCTATGTTGTGCTATGCAATGTCATGTTATATATTGCTATGATGTTATATTGAATCGTTTTTGACATAAAACACAATATTACTTACTTTATTCAGGGTTGCATTTTTATACCCTGCTTATTTCCATATACTTGGTCTCTTGCAGCATAATTTAGCATCTTGTGTGTTAGCTATATCTGTACAACCCAGGACTTGCTACAACAGGACAAGAAGAACCACTGTAGCATTTTTTTAGCCATTTAGATTACTGCTTAGCATGTACTGAAAGTGAGAAGACGTATGCAATATGCAACAGACACAGTGCTGTGGGCTTTGCATTTGTTTAGAGCAGGGAAATGAAACCTCCTCTGAATTTTTTATTAAGGGGATACTGCTTTTCAAATAAATGCTGAAGTCTCCCTAAGATTTCATGCTGCTTAAAATTCACTGAGTGATCCTTATTTGCAGAATGAACACTAGTCATTTTAGCCGCTGGGAAAACAAACACGTTGGTTATAAAAAATTAACTCTTGGCTTTCAAGTAACTGCTTGCCTTTAGAATTTAAACTCTCTGCCAAGTAACTGATTGTGATTATTTCCTTATAAACCATCTGGACTGTCTTTTCTAGATCTGCCATGGGAAGAAAAGCAACATTGATTGTCAATAGTTAGAAAACTTGAAAATATCAAAGGATAGGTTTTGTGCCCTACGCATGGTAAAAAAAAAAGATTGTGTGTGTGTGTGTGTGTGTGTGTGTGTGTGTGTGTGTGTGTGTGTGTGTGTGTGTGTGTGTGTGTGTGTGTGTGTGTGTGTGTGTGTGTGTGTGTGTGTGTGTGTATGCGTGTGTGTGCGTGTGTGTGTGTGTGTGTGTGTGTGTGTGTGTGTGTGTGTGTGTGTGTGTGTGTGTCTGTGCGCAAAACACACTGAAGTCCAGATTTCCAGAAAATATATACAGTTTTATTGTAGAATAAAAAAATTAAAGGTGGTGGTTCAGACATTTAAAATTATTTCTAAATGAAGTCTTAGTGATGGCTTCCTATTGAAAAGTCTGCACTCAACACGATGAGTGGCAAGATACAGAAAAAAAACACCAAAACTTCTGGAAAAGAGCTCATTTCAAAGATTGCTCTTCTCCTTAAAACCTCTTTTTTGCAGGGGGGCATGCCTTCCACACCCCCTGAATTTATATATATCAACTCTGAGATTGCCATTCCTCAGAGAAAAATAAATATTCAGGGAGATAATCTCATGCTTTATATAAGTAACTCCAATTTTCCACCATTCAGTCTCTGTGTTTCAGGACTTGCTGTAGCGGGTCCTTACCTTTTGAGTGGTTACCCTTGGCAATAGCTTTTATAAGAAGCAAACAAACTTTCTGAAAAGAAACTGAAAGACATGCAGACCACTAGTTCATTTTTCAGAAACTTTTGTTCCAAACCTAAGGGCCTCTCAAGTAGAAATCCAGTAATTCTTTTTTGCTTCAAGAAGATACAAGACTTACATGTGCACCATGCAGATGCTCTCAAGCAGATTCTCTTTCCCCCAGACTCCACTGCATTCCCTTTTCAGGAAGATGGTCAGATCATTCAAGAATACTCCACAAATGTTCCTATTTTACTATAGGTACAATGCCCAGAATCCTTATTCCAGACAAGCAACCACCCAAACGTATAAGCGCAACAGGCCATTTTATTCTGAATCTTTAATGATAGAACCTCTTCTGTTATACATCACAAATCAGTTGTCATTAATTAATTGAGCATACTGGTTAATACAAACATGCAGATATGGAGACTGAACCATGTTGTTAAAGTAACAGCCTTTATTTATATAATTTAAGCACTGTATTTGCAAGACCCACTAACACTGCTACTCTGACACCCCCACAGCTTGAATCCCTTGCTTTTATGCCTTGTATATGCTGTATGAGCTATAGAGAGGCCACTTTCATTATACTGGGTTGAGACTGGTCTACTTTTCACTGTAAACTTGAAGGGTTGTAAGGAGAATGCCCATCAGTACTGCTTTGTATTTCTAGCCTGTTGTCTGCTTAAACAAAAAAGTCTAGTACAACTTATATATTAGCTAAATGAAAGCCCCGGTCTTCTGAGTATATTATTGTTAGACCTAATATTGTCTTGAATTTTGCCTTTCTAAATCTTTCTGTAAGTTTAGTAAACACATGCATAGTGTAGATGTAAACTTTGAAATGGTACTCGGCTTCCTAAAATTGTTGCAAAACCTGACTGTTTTCATGAGGTGTTGGTACTGAGTCTATAGGGCTGTTCCATTTCCTTTTTGACTACAATGTCATCCCTATCTTAAATGTCTCTGTACCTTATGTTTGAGAGCTTCTGTCTGTGAGTCTGAAATTCTGCAAGGGTTTAAAGTTATCCTTTTAAACTGGAATATTCAAAATATGATGCTGGATCTGTTAGGTAGCCCTGAAGCTACTTCTGTATTTCTTTATCTGGAACTCTCTAATTAGTTTCTGTAATTTAGATAATGTGCTGTCTCCCTTAACTTCAGGAAGAGGGGTGAGTTTTCATCACCTGACCGATTCGTTTCTGCTTTTAACCTAAGTACAGAAACAGTGTTTCTTTCCATGGTTTCAAGGCACTAATATGGGTATCAGTTCTGACTTTCTGTTACCAGTCTGACCCTGTATGTTGTCATTTAATTATTTCTACTATTTCAAGCAGAGCTTGCACTTAGCCAAAAATGTGTTTTCCACTGTGAGAGACAAATTTGGCTTCAGATTTGAATTCCCTAATCCTTACATATGTTGTACACTCCTTGCTGCATGGTCTGAACTCTTTACATTTGTTCCCTTGCAATCAGCTTTACTACTTTTAGCCTGTCTTGTAAAGTGGTGTAGCATTCTGTGACATTTTAAATATTTTTTTTGCTTCTTCCTAAGTTTCTTCAGCAATTTTGAACAGTCAGTGATGGGATTTTCTATATAATAATTCAAAAGGACTTAACCCTGTTGAAGCTTGAGGTACTTACCTTTGTATGGCAAACAAGAAGCATGATGTTATATGATCTCACTTGTTACAGTCTTCCTGCTTTTCCTTTCTCAGCGTAGATTTCAGTGGTCATTTAGGCAAAGTTCAGTTAAAATTTCCAAATAGCCCATCTGTTTGGGGATGATTAACTGCTTAACGTTAGTTTGTGCATAGTTTCTGCATTGTTCTTGGCTACAGCTAGTAGCTGTAACAGTGTGTATTACTATAATTGCATTTTAATTTAATTACTAAACTGTAAACTGCTTTTTCATACTGAGACTTGTATTTCCTGTTTGTGAGTTTTATTTCTATGCATTTATCATGAGGTTTCTGTGTTCTGCTCAGGTGGCATAATCTTGATAGAGGCCTGCTGTTGTCCAGGCCTGGTAGTTTTGTTTGTTGAGTTTCCTGTGTTTCTGGCAGCCATTTTCTGCTGATAGTCTGTTGTCTTCATTATTATTGAGAATAACAGGGTTTCCTGACCTTCTGTAGCATGAGTGATTGGGTAATAGCAGGGGCTAGTAGGACTGAGTAGTAATTCGATCTTCTTGACTCTTCCATCCTTTTTGGTATATAAACCCTGTGCCTGCAAAAGGCTGTGCTTGTATTTACCAGGCTGTGGATGGTGATTCATTACTGAGACTAAGCAGAAATTCCTTATCATTCCAAGATCAGGATGAGTTATTTCTTACACTTATTACATTGAATTGTACTTCTGTAACACATAATTGTACTATGCAGTTAATCAACTACATTTTGCACTGTTATAAAGCTTTTTTTACTGTTGCACTGCATTTATATACTGTTTTATACTCATCTTTACACATATATATTTTCCACATATACATTTTTTACATATTTTATCTATGAATTATGATATAAATGAACATTAAATAAGATACTAAAGAATATATATATATTTTAACACATTGAAATATAAACACAATATAAAATAAACTACAAATAATTTAGTTTTTACCCCACATATTTATTAATCACACTATATGAGAATGATGAATATACATGCATATGTATATATATGTATATATGAAATATTTTGTAAATGGATTTGTCACGAATATTTATTTATTTATTTATATATTTTTTATATATATATCTATTTTCTATAGTATGTATGCACATATATATCTCTATGGTTTTAGTTCTGTTTTCACAAATGGTTCACTGTGAGCCTCCTTTCAATTAATATGAACATCCTTACTATAGATCATTTCAGTATAGATGCATTTAGATGAGTCGGCCTTGGAAAATACACATTTTTTCATGAAATATATTATATAATATATATGGATGGAGAGTTACTTCTATTGTTGTTTAGTTTTATATTCTTATGAGTGATTCACACTTTGCGTGTTTTTGATCCTTTGATAAATGTTATATACATATTTCTTATATCAGCTTCACCTATAATATACTGTGAAATTGTCAAATATGATGATTGACATACATAAAGATTTTATTTTATTTTATTTTATTTTATTTTATCATAATGCATAACCTATTGTTGTATGCCCATATATGTCTTCTGAATGCGATTTTGCACATAGTGTATTTCATTTTCATTTTTAGCAAGCATAGATACAAATGAAATGTCTTTTATTCATAAATTTTCTACACATAACAGGTATATATTCAGCGTTAGGTATTTTATGAAAAGTGCTGAGTTGCTTTACTTTATTCTATATTTTGAGACAGCTACTATCATCTCCAAGGTTGCATTTACATCTCACAACTATAATTTGTTTTCTGCAACCAATTTTGTTAATTAATTGTTTGAATGAATAATTGATGATGATGATCATCATTTAGCTGTGGTATATAAGGAAGAAGTCTTGTTACAATTTAATAGATCTGAAGAAGCGTACAGTTCGTACGTGAAAGCGCTCATCCTCTTTTATGTTTTTACTCAAATAAAGAAGTTGTTTTGCTGCATTATCGTGGTGGTCTTCATACTGGTTTTTTCTACAATACTCGTTTGGATTTAGTGGTGAAGACCTTTGGAGGCTAGCCGAGGTTGTGTATACTCCAGTTACTGTTTTATACTGTTTTAACTGTATTTTCACTGCTAGATACTGTTTCATTACTCTGATTGCAGGTTTACTGAATTACTTAACTGTAAACTGCATTTTCGTACTGAGAGTTGTATTTTCTGTTTGTGAATGCTCTATCCATCTTTTCTGTATATTTTTGATTTTTTAAGGTTTCTGTGTTCTAGTCAGATATCATATAACTGATTTGTTTGCAGTTAAAAGCATTCCCTAGAGTCTCTTTACTCCTTTATCTGTTTAAAACTTTCATTTAGTGGCTACAGCTAGTAGCTGTAATAGTTTCTCACCCCCCTTCCATATTGTTGTCTTGTTCTTATACTTGGTAGCTTTGCAGGTGCCTGCCCATACTGTATATTTGATCTGGGACACTCCTCCCAGTTTAGTGTCATTAGTTCATTCTACCTAATAGAGAGAGAACATTTGTGAAGGCCAACCCACTTAGATTCTTAACCTTGACTTACCTTCTGTTCCAACTTTCTCCTTTTCCACTTTACTAAAAATAAAAAAAAAATATTCTAAGCTTGTTTCTCCCCTTTCCTGTAATGAGTCTTGTCCTGATACAGATTTGCTGTATCCAGGACTGTTTGTACAGTCCTTAGCCCCCCTGTGCCTTTCTGTGTTGGTTCTAGTTTATCAGTGGTAGTGGTAAGTACTAGGTAACCTATGTACCACATAAGAAGTGGTTTCTGGCCCAGAAATTGTAATTATTGGCTGTTTGAGAAGTTTTTCCATCTCTCTTAACTTTCTAATTTAAAAGCCCTCATTTGGACTTGTCCCCCCCCCCTTTCCTTTAACTAGTCTAGTTCAGATACAGATTTGTTGTATCCAGGGCTGTTTGTAAGCTCCTGAGCCCCCCAAGCCTTTCTGTGTTGGAGGGGAAGCCTTCTAGCTTATCAGTGGGAGTAGTGGTAAGCATTAGGTAACCTATCTACCACATAAGGAGTGGTTTGTGGGCCCAGATATTGTAGTTATTGGCTGTTTGGGCAGTTTTTCCATCTCTCTCAACTTTCTGATTTAAAAGCCTGCATTTGCACTTGTATCCCCCCCTTTCCTGTAACTAGTCTAGTGCAGATACAGATTTGCTGTATCCAGGACTGTTTGTAAGCTCCTGAGCCCCCCTCCCCCCAAGTCTTTCTGTGTTGGAGGGACCCCTTCTAGCTTATCAGTGGGAGTGGTAAGCAATAGGTAGTCTATCTACCACAAGAAAAGTGGTTTCTGGCCCAGGTTTGTGGTTTATTAGCCTTTTGGGAAGTTTCTTCCATCTCTTTCAACTTTCTGGCTTAAAATCCTGTGTTTTCACTTGTTTCCCCCCTTTCCTGTAACTAGTCTAGTCCAGATACAGATTTGCTGTGTCCAAGACTGTAAGCCTCTGAGGACCCCAAGCCTTTCTGTGTTGCAGGGAAGCCTTCTATCTTATCAGTGGGAGTGGTAAGCACTAGGTAGCCTATCTACCACAAGAAGAGTGGTTACTGGCCCAGAAATTGTAGTTTATTGGCCGTTTGGACAGTTTTTCCATCTCTTTCAACTTTCCGGTTTAAAAGCCCGCATTTGCTCTTGTTTCCCACCTTTTCTGTAACTAGTCTAGTCCAGATACAGACTTGCTGCATCCAGAACTGTTTGAAATATTCTGGGCGGTGTCAGAGACTGCTCTTCAATTTTTTCCTTAGATCTACTAATTTCTCCTCTCCTGCACTTATACTAGCTTATTAGCCTAGCACTTTACCAGACATTTTGCAGCAATTATTGTAGCACACAAGTGCTACCAGCACTAAACGTTCTACAAGGAAACAGATCTAGTACTTATTGTCAATGCCCACCCCTATAAGCATGTCTAAAGGTCAGTTCCCTGTGCTTTTTCCTATTAACCTGGTGAACTTGGGCATCTTGAGGCAATGTAGCAACTGCCACATGTACACCGTTGACCCACTCCTCTTACCTTCCAATGCTTAGACTTGCGAGAGATGCACTTATATATGAAAACTGGAACCCACTCACTCTCCATCCATGACCGGAATAGCTGGTCAAGAGGAGAAGGTCAACACTTGCACCACACCACATGGGACACATAGCCCTCCAGAACACACACCAGCACTGCCTTCACATAAAAACACAAACCGCACACCTACCTTCGTGGAAGCTCTCAATAAAAATCTACTCAAGCAGCAGAGACCTCCAAGGCAGAAACGCACTCGACCACCACAACACATCACTAATCATGAGATACATAACTCTCCTAAACAGTGTGCCACTCATCCAAAGCCCCTAAAGCAAAACAGCATGCCCAACTCACTAGTCATAGGTGACTCGATAGTGAGGCACACCGATGTCCCAGTCGCTAGGTTGAATAAGGAGAAAGTAACAGTCAGCTGCCA
The DNA here is from genome assembly GCF_019279795.1 of Protopterus annectens. NCBI lineage: Eukaryota > Metazoa > Chordata > Ceratodontiformes > Protopteridae > Protopterus > Protopterus annectens. The sequence goes on along the minus strand of NC_056738.1, from coordinate 557,064,815 downwards.
GTCATGTGCAAGGATCCGACACATAGTGCACGCACTCAGGTCACTCAACAACAGGTACAAATATGACTCTCTCATTGCACTTGTGGGTGTAAATGCCTGAGATGTACCTCCCTGGACAACATGAAGAGACATAGATTAGCTCTTGGATTATGTAGCCCAGGCAGGTATGACCCTAGCCCTGAGCAGCATTCTACCATCACTCAGAATAATACCACAGTACAAGCATAAAATGATTGATTTCGACAACTGGCTAAATTTCTGGTGTCACTCTAAGGGGATCCAGTATCTGTCTGCCTGGGATGACATGACATTTTTTAGGCGGTGTTCCAAAGACTAAATTACCACCATAACAGCTTCAAACAAATGCAATATGAGGGTCATGTTGCTCAATGCTAGAAGTCTAAATCTCAAAAATGCACTCACTTGAGGCACTCCTTAAAATGGAGAACATCAACATTTGTGCTGTAACAGAGACCTGGTTCAAGGCAGTAGAAAGCATCCCTACACTACCAGGCTATAACTCATTCCACATCTTTCGGCCCCAGAACTTGGACTGAAGCTCCAAAGCTGGTGGTGTTTCCATATTCATAAAGGATGTGCACATCTCCAGACTGGTAGCCCAACATAATGCATCAGAGATACTTTAGGTGCAGCTAACATCGGATAAGATGGTGATTCAGTTCATAGCCTGCTATAGGTCCCCAACCATGTCCTAAGACTCACACTCCACGTTCCTAAGCGCCCTGGAGAATATTAGAGTCCAACCTAACACTGTCTTACTAGGCGACTTCAACTATCCCTCCATTAACTGGGTAAACTACTCATGTACCAGTATACTTGTCCAACGTTTCCTGGAATTCATTAATTCCAATGCCCTGGATCAGCTCGTTCTTACCCACACTAGAGGTAGCAACATCATTGAACTGGTCATTACTAACATGGGCGACCATTGCTTTACACCAATAGTCATCTCCTCCCTGATTAGATCTGACCACAAACTAATCACCTTGGAAATCCACATCCCTCCCACACCCCAGCAAAGGTAACCATCATGAAAAACTTCTCCAAAGATAACTTTGGGATCCTAAAGACAGAGGTGGCTAACTTCACAGCACCCATGCAAATGGAGAATAGTTGCATGACCGCAGAATCATACACCAATGCACTGTATGAATACGTACACAAATGCATGGATGTCGCCATACCCTAATAGAACCAAGACACTCTCCTCCAAAAAATGGAAGCCAATCTGGTGGTCCCCTGCCATAAACAAACTCTACAACAGAAGGAGGAAACTGATGCAGAATAAGGTGAAGTCCCAAGAATGGAAAAAGTCCCTTATCTGCCTCAACAAAAAGTTGAGATCCCTCATCAAATCCTCTAAAGCTAGGTATGAAAACAGAATTGCAGCAGATAATAAAGACAACCACAAGGCCTTCTATAGTTATGTAAAGAAACTCCATGGCAATACTCAGATTTGCTCTGAGCTACTGCGCAATGGTACCTCCTATACCGAGCCAACAGATATTGCCAGTATACTGGCCGACAGATTCAGTGCCAACTTTACCCCTCTCACCCCTCCCAAAGGACCAATCACAATACCAGTAGATTGCCAAGCATCCAGTATTACTGTTGCACAGGTTAAAACAACACTGTCCAAGGTCAAGAATACAGCTCCTATGGGACCTGACAATATCCCTGGTTGTGTTCTACATGAACTACAGAGTGAACTGGCACCTCTCCTGTGTTCCCTGTTCAATCACAGCCTCACCTCAGGCTTTGTCCGTGCTGAATGGCACACTGCTACAGTCATCTCTCTCTACAAGGGAGAAGTGACTAGAGACCCTGGGAACTATCACCCCATTAGCCTGATGAGTCTGATATGCAAAACTATGGAACACATCATCATGGACCTAATAAACAAGGATATAGGGAAGGTGGTTCATACAGCCTACATTGATCTAGCCAAGGCTTTTGATACCATTCCCCACTCAGGAATCATAGAAAAACTCACTAAGCTTGGCATCAACCCCTATATCATTAGTTGGGTTGCAAACTAGCTCACAGATAGAACCCAAAATGTGAAAGTAGCTGACTCCAAGTCAGACTGCCGATTAGTCACGAGTGGGAGTCCCACAGGGTTCGGTCCTGGGTCCTCTCCTGTTTGGTATCTACTACTCTGAAGTCCAGGCCAACATGAAGGGACTCTGGCTGACAAAGTTTGCAGATGATTGCAAGTTGGGAGCAATTATTAACTCCCCAAGTGATGTTGACATCCTGCAGAATGGCCTCACTGTGACCAACGATTGGTGTCAGAACCTTGGCCTTAAGCTCAATGCCAAAAAATGTGTCTTTATCCCCTTTGGGAAAAACACAGTTCCCATAAATGACCACATTGATGGTAGTCCACTGAACACAGAAGGTGTTATAAGAGATCTGGGAACATGGGTTGACAGCAATCTCTCTTTTGATGACCACATTGCCACTGTGGTCAGAAAGTCCTTCTGTGTGGCACATCTCATTACTAAGGATTTTACATCCAGGAAGGAAGAGGTCATTGTCTCCTTCTAATCTTCCCTCATTAGACCAATCATCAAGTACAATGTCCCATTTAGCATGTACCTCACTAGACACTTGCAACAACTGGAGAGGCGCAAAAGTATCGCAAAGAGGATCCTAAGCCTTAAACACTTGTCCTATATGGACAGACTCAAAAAACTCCCACTATTCTCTGTCTCATATTGCCTATTTAAAGGCGATCTCTGCTTGACTTACAAAGCCATGTCTGACCCACCTCTGTTAGAAATGCTACATGTAAAGAAATCCCAATCCCTCCACACCACACACTCCAGAGACCTCATCCTCATTACCACAATCAACAGAACGTGCTGGAGAGACTGGTTCATAACTCAGAGACTGCCCATGCTATGGAACAGACTTCCAATACATGTCAAGCAGAGCACCTTGCTGACCCTCTTCAAGTGAAATTATGATGAGTGGATGGGAAACAGAAAATTCACCCTGGGGATAACTCCAGTGGCTCTACTCGACAGAGGCACTGGGAACTAAGGTCATGTGGCACTATGCCAGGGTAATCCTATGGTTACGCTTGTAAAGGCCTCAGGGCCATTAGCCAAGCACATGCCTATGAACCTATGAACCTATAAATCAAGTCAATTGCTCAGGGAATATTTCCTTAGGTATCCTTATTCTGCAAAATAATAACATTAGCTTCTTAGCCATGTATTTAGGATTAGCATTTTGTAGGCTACTAACCTCATAATGTTTGGTGACATAGTCCCACATAATCAAAATGCATTGAAACCTATTGCTGGATTTTGTTAAAGGACAGACAGTATTCTCTGCTGTTTATTTAAGTAAGAGTTCAGTAACAGGCATAGGAATCAATTGATTTTTAAAGCCTGGGTGAGGAGCTGTATTTTGGCATTTAGTGCATCCAGCACTGTTCTTAGTTTTTTTTTCATTATTTCTGGCCAGTAAAACCCTGTTTAGCCCCTTTAGTCTTGTCCATCCCTGGGAGCCCCCAAGTATATGACTGTGCTCTAATGTTATTTCTTGGGTTCTGCGAAATTTGGAAATCAGTAGTTGCTTTACTGGATCTTTTCTGTCTTTACTCTATACAACAAATCATTTTGCAATTCATGACATTTTGTTCAGCTTCTTCTCCTACAATGTTAGTTGTGGTGTCTGTTGCCTTTGTAGTGTTTAGTAAACTTACTCCCAGGTCACACGATTCTGACGTTTCCTTAGATTCAGCCTTTCAAGAGGTAGAAGGTACTGTCTGCTGTCAAACCAGTACAGGCACTGGGTTCTCAATGCGTTCTACTTCTTCTCCTAAGAAAAGCATCTCACGCCGTTATTTTTTTGTGTCAGATCCTGTCTCCACATTATTTGTCTTGTTCTTTTTCTTAATAGATTTGATATACGGATCCCTTTACTTTGTTTAGGGCTACTGTGCTTTGATTCAGTCTGAATGTCATCAAGCTCCATTCGCGGTTATTTGGTCTTTCAGCGTACTTTCTTTCCTTGATTAGTTTGCACTCTGTCAGTGTGTGTGAGTGGGCAGCATCTCCTTGCATTCTTATCCTTGTCTAGTTTACTTTGTTAATGGTGTTATCTTATCCTTGTCTAGTTTACTTTGTTAATGGTGTTATCTTATCCTTGTCTAGTTTACTTTGTTAATGGTGTTAATGGAAAAAAATGTCTTCGGTTGTACTTGAACAAGTAACTCTTTTGTAGAACCTTTTTTACCTGAGTTTTTTGTTTTACACTGGTGAAATAGGTTTAAAACTTAGATCATATTCTGTGTCATTCTCTTTTATTACACTATTGAAATTTTGAAGACAGGGCAAAAATATCAGGCAAATCAGAAAGTCAGGGATTTTCTGCAAAATCACTGGCAATTCAGAGGTATGGACAGCAGGCAAAAACAAAGTTCCTCTGTACAGAAGTAATAGCTTTAAAGCCTGCTAAGCACATCGGTCTGCCACACTTTCTGAATATAAGCATGGCAGAGTCAAGTTTTAATACATTTTCCACGTTGTTTTAAGTTCTTCTAGTATTCTTTGATGGCCAACACTGTCCTTTTGTCCTTTCTTAGTCCCTAGCATGAGACCTGCTCTTTAAGTGCATGTTAAAGATCACGTTCAAAGAATAAACATATATTAGGAAAACTCACAGTTTTTGTGATCACATTGTCGTACTTGTGATCACTCATTTACTACAAAATTCAACACTCTTTTGCTGTCTTTAACATTAAATTAACTTTTAAAATGTGCCACCAGTACCAGAAACTGGAGCATGGAGACGTGTTTCAATTAGCATGTCCTGGCAAACATACTGATGTCATTATGGAAGCATGTCTTAATGGAATAGTTTAATGGAGTAATTGCTACACAAATGTAATCATGTAGTTATCTGTCAGACTGTTAATTAAATCAACAGTTTGGCAGATAACTAAATGCTTTACAGTTGTTTAATAAACTGTAGTCCCCTGGTATTTAGCATTTTGGGTGAAGAGAAGAAACTGTGGTATTCCGATCAATGACAGAAGGCTTGGTTGCTACCTCTGTGGCCACCACACCGCATCATTAAAATAAGGTGAATGTCCCCATTGAGAGAATGTGTATAGATGGCTTGATTATAGGAGAGAAAGCTTTGGTATGCACATTCTGTGAAGAAAGCATCACTCAAGAGCATTAGCACATCGGCTAAAGTAACGTTTCTCATTTGTTTTTAAGTAAGCTAGGTTAATTCAGACACATCTGTTAAACAGTGCATATCTGCAGGGCTGACGCTGAAACATGAACACTCCACTTAGGCTGCTGTTCCTCTGCAGTCTGCCCTGCAAATATCTGCTCATTGTTTGTCTTCAGGTACTAATCTTGTAAAATTAAGATTTAAGAAGGTAAACACTATTTACTGCCTATTCTTTTGGATTAAAATGTTAACCTGGCTGCTTGATTCTCCCTCTCTCTTTATTTGCTTTGCTTTAAAGAACAACAAATATTGATTTAACATGTGTAAATGCTACAAAAATGATAACAAAGTCCAGATAAAGACAGAGGAAAATCGATGATATTTATAGACCTATTTCTCCTTGCATAGCCTGAGTTATTTTTACCTTAATATGATGATTGCTGCACCATTTTCTATTCCTTTTTTCTTTTGTAGATAAAAAAGACTACTGTACGGAACTTGCATTTCAATTCATGCGACAAATATCATTCTTTACATTTTGCTGTAATCATGATATTGTTTTGCCTAAAACCTTTTTTCATTTCCTGGTGTTATGAATTGCTGTGGCATATTCAGTGCATATTGCAACCCTTTCAGCTGTGGTAGTGTCCAGAATGCATTATGTCCAAAGCAACACATCGGTATCTGTGCATGTGTGTAAGCTTGTCTGTATACGTGCATTCAGGCTTGTGTAAATGTGCGTGTGTGTCTGTATGTATCTGTGTATGTATATAGATAGAGAGAGAGAGAGAGATAGATATAGATATGTTTATGTTTATGTGTGCATTGCATTCAAGTAATCATTAAGTGCTTCATCAGAGAAGTTATCAGATTTTTCTCTTAGATCAAATTACTCTTTATCAAAACATGTAGGCTAGAAAGTGAGATTGTTTTCTCATGTCCAAGAACACTGTACAGTGAGTGTTGGGAATTTGACCTTTCTCATACCTCTGAACTGTCCAGATTTTTGCGGAATGTCTAGATTTTTGACACAAATTTTTAGTCTGTTCCTCATAAAATTTGTGTTTTTTCTGGATTTTTGTTGCAAATCAGTAAGGACTAAATTCACTATATAATGACAGCCATTTGAGTTTCTGACTTGATTTCTTTCACAAAATGTATGGTGACACAAGACCTTTTATTCTAGCATCATTCTAAGTTTATAAGAGCAATATTTAAAATGTGTCCCTGTTTTTATGACTTTATTTCCCATTATTTCTGGCTTTGTCCAGATTGTTTGTGCTAAGGGGTTGAGAGCTATGGTTCAGTGTGGATAAGGATGCGTCTCCTTTCCCCCACTTTTCTGTGATGTATAGTTATTCTGTTTAGATATGCATGAGTATAGCTGTGCAGAGAAGTGTTCCCCATTTCAAAAACTTTACTATATTCTGGTTTCACTTATGTGAGTTTGCTCTACTGATTGTCTTATATGTAATGAGCTATTATGAACAATTTTTTAGCTGTTTTTTTTATTGCTTACACACACTTTGTAATCACTTAGTATATATTATTTAGAGATATAGTGTTATTAGCAAACCTTTTGTGCAGAGATTTTATTTAAAAATGCTATGATTTTATTAATTTCATGCAATTGCTTGCCCACTGAGTCTCTTTCTTAGTGTTATAAATGTCTGTACTTATAAACATGGCTTTCTTCTGTGCTAGTTTGGCTTGAGAGAGATTTTTGGAACACTGAGCACAATCATAAGCAGTGTGAATAGAGACCATAACAATCCCCTTCTTTTCTTTTTTTTTGTATGCACTTAAAACTTTTGTATGAACACTTAACAGTGAACAGTTTTATGAATACCCGCCTTGATCAAATCCCATCCATCATCCCATTAAGCCTACCGCCACTGGCAAATCTGTTTATTCTGCTTCAATGATCAATATCAAATGAGCAACCTCAACTTCAGCCTTGAGTCTCCGCAATTTGTTTTATTTATTTAGGATTTATAATTGTTGAGTTTTAGATCGTTTGTTTATCCAAGATTTAGGAAGATTTGATTTAAATAGGATTGTGGTGGCTCAAAAAGTAAAAACAGACATCTGTAGAACAACTATGTCTTTCTACAGGATTTGGTCCTTCATCTGATGAGTTATAAGGTTAGATCAGCTGGCTAAAATGGGTCATTGCATTTGATGATGGATCTAATAAGGGGAAGAGTACAGTGGTAAGAGGACTTTTTAGATCTTGTTTTCTCTTTTATATTACCTGGGCCAGATAGGGTTTCCTGCATATGATAAAAACGCAATTGAATTTGACAGAGTTGTGCATGTAAGTACCAAGGTCTCTTATGACTGTGTATGTCTAAAGAGGAGTACCAACTTTTTTTTTTTTTGCTGCTATTTGCTTTTTTTTTTTTTTTTTGATACTTTTCTTTTGTTTTTTCCAGCTCGTGTTTGCAGCTTTTGTTGCTTGTTGGCAGACATTGATTTATTACCCAAACCTGATTGACCATACTCCTGAAAAAAATATTGTATGTTTGCAAAATAAATGCTAAATAGGAGAATTCCCAGCACTGATCCCTCATAGGAGAGGTCCCAGTACTGATACCTGTGTTACACCAATACTTACAGTTTTATGCTCATAGAGGGTGACAGCAGCTTTCACAACTTGGAATCTGTTGAATAGTCAACTTACAATCCACTGAACAATGTAGAAGTTTACACTGAGTTTGTCCAATTTTTTTTTTCAAAAATTGTCAAATATAGTGATATTGTCAAATTTGTCAGGCCAGCCAGTAGCATGTACACTGACAGACTGCTGTCCACACACACACTGCCAAAGATTTTTAAAGGGTGTCTTTCACAGTTTTTCAGCCCAAAAAAATCAATCAAAGTGGGACTCTAGATCATCTGTTAAGTTGCTCTGTCTCTGTCATGTGTTGTGTTTATTATGTATGTGATTTTTTTTTCACATTTTGTTAAGGTGATGGTGGGTCTGTTACATGGGTCTGTAGAGAGGGGGTTGTGTACAGTGTACAGGATTCTCCATGGATTCTCATCAGGGGAGGGATAAAACCAGCTGCTAGGAGGCTGAAGAGTTTAACAGAGAGAGCAGAATGCAATGCATGCTTGTAAGAATGTGATGCTTGGTATGTGTATGTAGACAGACAGACAGAAATATTATTTTTAGCATTTAACTAGGATTCTAAGACTAGTTCTAAGGTGATTTCAAGGGAAAGATTAAAGGAATGGTGGAGACAACAATATGGGTAGGTGGGATAAAGTTAGCACTAACTGTATCTACTAATTGATTGGCTATTTCCTTGGGGATTATACTGTATATTACAATGGATGAGATCAATACAATGATGGACATTATTCCTTAATTTCTTGATGTATCTAAGGAAAACTTATAATTACCTATTCAGTGACCTTAGGTTCTTACTCTGCTTTACATTTTCTAATAGTTATCATAAGTTCCTTGCTGTCATGTTTTGATATGAACTTCTTGCACACCTCTAGATGTATTATCTTCCCTTCCTGAATCAGACCATAAATCTGTAATTTTTTTTTCTTTAAAACTGGTGGTACTTCCCCTGTACATACCTCTTAACAGCAAACCTTTAGTTACTTGATTAACTAAACAGAATCCACTGTAGCCCTCATCCAATGGATGTTATTGTCAAAGCCACTGCCTATGCCTCTGACTTCCTCTTCCACTTAAATAGTTGTAAGGATAAGGCAGTTCCTATCTGTACCAAATATACTCAGACATTTAAAAACATACCATCATCGTTACTGAAGATGCTGCTTTATCAGCTATTTCCCTCTCCTTGAACACTATTTCTTTATTTTATCCAAAGCAAATTGCTTCCCAGTAAAAATTAGATCCAACCTACTTTTGAGCTCCCAACTATGTAATTGAGTACACCAAGGTACCTCTTCTCCACTTGCAATGAATGTAATCACTGCCACCACGACCTATAACCTCAGTAGCTAGGGCATAGTAGTATCCTATTCTCCAAACTCCATCTATAAAACTATATAGCTCTAACTCTAGTTTCTCTATACTTGCTCCAAAACTGAAAATCCCTTTCTCACTATCTCACCCAGCATAATAACTAATTTACATTCAGGCATCAACTCAAATAAGTATTTGTTTAGCAATACCAATGAAACAACAGAATGCAGGACATATCGCTTCAGTGTTACTGCACTTCTTCTTCTTTCGGCTTTTTCCCGGTTAGGGGTCGCCACAGCGGATCATCTGTCTGCTCTTGATCGGCAGTGGAGTTTTATGATGTTGAGTTGCCAGCCCGGCGCCCAACCTTCCACAGAAGGCACACACATGCACACACTCACACCTAGGGCCAATTTAGAGTGTCCAATTCACCTACTGCATGCTCTAGGTTAATCCCATCTTACATCTCCGTATTTATACTACTACTCTGTTATTTACCATTATGTTTCTGTTTCCTGTAATCATGTACATAGCTCTGATTTTCTCCTTGTTCGTTGCCATCTTGCAGCTTTTACCTTTCTCAGTCCCCCTGTCTCCTTGGACTCTGTATCTTTACCATTACTTAACTCTTGCTTTGCCCTCTGAGCACCTAGTTTTACACCCTACAATTTCCAAGGCTAAACCGGCTGCTCACTCTTTTCTTGCTACAACTATGACCACACTTTTCCAATTGAAACATGCACACTTTAACATAATATGAAGTTGGTATAGAATATCTCTTTTTTTGTCTACTTTGTATTTCTTTTATGTTCCACTGATGATTATAATTGTTATATGTTTGTTGCTAAAATTATGAGTGCAATCCCGGAGGAGTCTGGAGTTGGTTTTAGTGCTCCACCACAGGAAACAAAATATAAATAAAATAAATAAAATGTAAATAAATGGTAAAATACCCATATAATTATACTATGCAATAAGAAGAAAATTTGCTTATTTTATATAGGAAGTCTCATTCTGCAAGCCACAAAAAATATTTAAGCAAACAAGCTTTGAGCTTAAGGGAGCCATTATAAAGTTCAGTACTAAATATCAATTGATAATAGCTCGTAAAACCAAAAATAACTATTAAGCTTTCTTTAATTGCATCATGAAGTAAATAACTAATGGCTGACTATGTTTAGAGCTAGTTCGCATTAATACTGCCCACTCTGACCCAAAGGAAACAGTATCCTGGGAGACACATTTAGTGAAAATTTTCCTGCATGTACAGTTATCTGTATTCTACAGATTATGTAGCCACAGCCCCCTCCCCCCTTTAAATTGCTATCAATCAAGCCTTATCAGCCTCTCAAAAGCTAAGAATACCTCAGCCATGGGAGCAGATATCATACCAGGTTAGCTGACCATCATTACCAAATATGACCTATCTCAAACCCTACTTAATTTGTTTCGTATAATGCCTCTTTACTGCTTATATTGAAATGTAGAAAAGCTATGTACAAGGATAGCCCAAAGCAGACACTGGTAATGACAGACCTGTTAGTCTCACTAGCTTCATTTATAAAGCTATGAAACATATTATAGATCCTGGATTATCACCAGTTCCACTTTGTTCTTCAACCTCATTAGTTTCTTTGAAAAATAAAATCACTAAAGCAGTCGAAAGAGGTTACTCAGTACATATAGCATATGAGAACCTGACTCAAGCATGTTAACTATTCTTTATGCAGACATTATTATATACAATCTCATAAATCCAAATGTACATCCTTATGTTGTGTAGTAGATTTGTCTGAGAGAAATCCTGTGGTTAGAGTAGCAAGTACCACTTCTGAAAGTAAAAAACGTTACAAGTGGTTGGGCCTTCTGCTACTTGGCTTCTATTTCTGAGACCTTTAGGCCAAAACCTGTGATCTATGCTTATCTGAGGTTACAGACGGCTGTTAATTGGGATTTATTTGATCTTCCACTGACTCACATACCATGTTAACAATTGGTGCAAGGGCAATGGTCCCATATTAAATGAGAAAAATATAACATAGCTAAACTTATTAAAAAACACAAATTTCCATACCACATAGGCGACAGACCCCTCCAGTCAGGCACTGCCATAAGATATCTAGGCACTGTTTTTGATGACTCATTATCTTTTAACCATTATGGGAGTTTAAACATGAATATACACTGCCTAGAAGCATTCCTCACCTTGCAGGATGATGACGTCTGTGCAGTTACCAAGACATAGTTCAAGGTTGCTGAGAGCACCCCAGCCATGCAAGGCTACAATGCCTTCCATATGTTCAGACCTCAAAATGTTTGTGAGGAACCAAAGGTGGAGGTTTATCCATCTTCATTAAAATCAAATACACTTTGAGACTGGTCAAACAGCATGACTCTCTCTCAAACTACTCCATGTTCAATTAACAATTGGGAAAGTGCCACACCACATCATTGCTAGCAATAGATCCCTACCATGAACCAGGATAAGCACACTGCCTACCTTGATTTACTGCAATCCCTTGCCATACACCCCAGCACTTTAGTCATGGAAGATTTCAACTATCCTGCTATAGACTGGGGGACATACATGAGCAAAAACACCCTCGCCAAGAGGTTCCTGGGCTTTGTTAACACAAATTCTCTGGACAGATATTCTGCACCTCTACTAGGGACTCAAAATGTTCTGGACATAGTCCTCACCAACATGGGGGGTTGCTGTACTTCCACATGTGTGATGCCCTCCCTTATTAGGTCAGACCACAAATCAGTCTCGTTTTAACTGACACCCTCACAGGAACAAAAATTATAAAAAGATTCAGCAAAGCTAACTACAGTGTACTAATCGATGGTATAAAAAGCTTCATACCCCCACAATTGCAGACATCAGTGATCACTGTGCAGAAGTGTATGCAAATGCCTGTACAAACACTTAAGCAACTGCATAAACTCTGCTGTACCTGACCGGAACAAAACCAGGTCTTCCCATAAAAGCAAGCCACTGTGGTGGACTTCAAGTATAAACAGATTATATAACAAGAGGAAGAAACCAAAAGCAAGAGGGATATCACTCTGCAAAGGAAGAGTTCCCTCCAAAGCCTAAACAGGAAAATCATAAATGTTGTAAAGTCCTCTAAAACAAATTACTAAGCTAAAATTGCATCCCTAGCCAGTATAATAATAAGGCATTCTTTAACTACATCTGAAGTTTAAAACGGAATGCCCAGCTATGTGTTGAATTGATTATAGATTGGATCACTAATACTACACTGGAAGATATCGCCAACCTGCTAGCTGACAGACTCCATGCAAACTTCACCCCACATCTCCACCTACCACATCACAAAGCATACCTGACACCAGTCCTCTGACTAGTATCTCTAGAGAAAAGGTCATCTCTTCGCTCATCAAGGCCAGAAACACAGCCTCAATGGGACCAGATAATATCCCAAGTTCTTTACTAAACAATCTAAAACAAGAAACAGCAGACCCACTTGGCGTTTTCTTTAATCATAGCTAGAGAACTGACTATTTTCTTGCAGAATGGAGTACATCTACAGTAATCCCCTTGCACAAAGTGGGGCTGTCAACTGACCCTAGAAACTACAGACCCATAAGTCTAATCAGCATTATCTGCCATAGAAAAAATTATCATGGACCTTATCAACAAGGACATAGGCAACCTCCAAACACTGGACCCAACCCAGTTTGGCTTTGTTAAGGGTAGATCATGCTTATTAACCTGGTAGGCTTCTTTGAGAATGTCACCAAAGCCATGAACAAAGGTAAGACAGTGCACACAACCTATATTAACCTTGCTGTGGCTTTTGACACAATTCAATACTCTGGCATCATTGAGAAACTCTCTCAGATAGGGATTAGCCCTTATGTTACTAGATGGCTAGCCAGCTGGCTCACCGACACAACACACTCTGTCAAAATTGGTGACTCCACCTCCACCAGTAGACCCATAACCAGTGGAGTACCACAGGCATCTGTGCTGGGCCGCTTACTATTTGGCATCTATTTCTCAAAGTCCAGGCCGAAGTAGATGGCCTTAGGCTCACCAAATTCACTGATGATTGCATACTGGGAGCAATGATTGAGTCCCCCATTGATGTCAACATATTACAAAAAGGGCTAACACAAACAAATGATTGGTGCCAAGGCCTTGATCTAAAACTAAATGCAAAAAATGCAGTATAATTCCCTTTGGCAAAATGGAATTCCCAATAATTGACAATATTGACAGCACCCCCCCCCCCACCCCCACCCCCCCCGGATTTCCAAACCAGTGGTACAAGACTTGGGAACACAGATTGATAGCAATCTGGACTTTGACCACCAAGTTTCTGCAGTGGTAAGGAAAGCATTCTACATAGCCCACCTCATAAGCAAGGGCACAACATCCAGATCAAGGGATCTTATAACTGCACTGTGCTCGACCCTCATCAAACCACTAATAGAATATAATGCACCCTTTTGCATGTACCTCACCAGACACCTGCAGCAGCTGGAGAGACTTCAGAGATTTCTGATGAAGAAAATACAGGGACTCCAAGCCATGACCTATGTGGACAGGCCGAAAGCTCTTTCACTTTACTCTGTATCTTATAGGCTGCTGAGAGGTAACTTGTGCCTGGCCTACAGGGCAACATCCAACCTTGGAAATGCTGCACATCCACAAGTCAAATGGCACAAGAGTCACTCGCTCTAAAGATCTCACTCTGCTTGTGACATTAATAGATATTGCTGGAAAGACAGCTATGTCCCCCAGAGATTGCTGCTTCTCTGGTATAGACTCCCTATGAACATAAAACAGAGCTCCTCAATGACCCTATTCAAACACAGCCTAGATAAATGGATGGGAGACTACAAATTCACCCCTGGGGAGGCACCCTTGTCCCTCATGGACAGGGCTAGCTGGTGTTGATCACAAACCTGCTCTGTTCATAAATTTGTTCTGCGAACTACCCAAAAAAGAACAAATGGGGATACTTGGGATTAACATGGCTAAGCTTGCAAAAGCTCTATGGCTACTAGCCTAGTAACCTCCTATGAATCTGTGAACCTGTGTCTCTGCAGTAGCTAGGAAAGCTTTCTATCTGGCTCATCTAATTTCCAAAGGCATCTCATCTAGATGCCAAGTGGACAAATTAATGAATATAATGTACCTTTTGGCACTCATTTGTCTAAACATATCACTCAGCTTAAGAGCCCTTACAGATTCATAACCAAAAATATCCATGGTCTCAAAAAATCTTAGTTATCAGAACAGTCTGCCAACTCTCTCTATACTCACGTTTCTTATAGCTTTCTCTTGAGAGCTATGTCTAGCCTTTTAAGTAAGAAAAAAATTAAACCTCTTTGATCTTCTGTTCCTTCATAGAACAAAAGGTTGTAGAAATACCATACTAAAGTAACTAAACCTTCATAAACAGATAAATATCGCTTATTGGCACAAATCCAAATCTCAGTGTATCCCCTACCTTTGTAACAAATTTTCACTGCATTTCAAATAGAGTAGCACCCTTGCACCTTCAAGCTAAACCAAGATAATTGGAATGGGGGGGGGGGGTTCTCACCCAGGCTATATTGTGTCAACATTCTTGAAGCTGGACTGAACTTTTGAATATGGGTAATTAGCTAGGCTTGAAATGGTTGGCAGACTGATTTCCTAGTTCATAGCTGTGAACATATTTTACTGCTTTTGTTATACAGTTTATTAATACGTGTGTTCCATCAAAGAGGTTTATTCCACAATTTATCACTTGCTAGAGGTTGTATATAAAGCATTTGTAATGACATGTCTTTAATGTCAGAAATATATGTACAATCTAAAAATACCCCCAGATGTTAGCTAACTTTTAATAACAACACTAAAAGTGTAAAGCAAATGATATGAAAATACTGGCATATTTTACAGGATATTCCTTAACTTAATACTTTGTATCAGTGCAGCCCAGTTTTGCATACAGAAGAAGCAGTAACCTAAAACATTTAACTTGTTATAAAGAGCAAGAATGTAACAAAACTTTATTTGAGACAGTAAAGAAAGGTACACACAAATGTGGTAGGTGCATTTAATGTAAATATATTTTTACTGGAAAATCTTTTATACATCCAGTTAGTGGATCTGAATATATGGGAACTGTGATAGCCTTGTGTGATTATTGCCAGGCATACTATGTTGGCAAAGCTATCCAGAAATTTAAGGAATGCATTGGAAACTATATTTCTGACATTAAAAGACATGTCATTACAAATGCTTTATATAAACAAATTAGCAAATAGATTTGAGCATGATTTTAAGTTCTTAATATTAAATGTTTTACATGAACATTTACATGGGGGTAATGTGTATCACACAGAAACTGGTGATTATTGTTGGAGTTTTCACCTGAAGGCACATGTACTACCAGGGCTAAATGACAGTACATCTTTAAAAACCTGCATTAAGGGTGTTACATTGAGTCTAATTTTATTGTTTGGTCATGTGACTATTGATTTTAGCTAAATGCTATTTTTTTACACAATTTTATTATGTCTGAAGAAGCCTTGTTAGGCGAACGTTTTACTTGCGTGTTATTAAAGCATTGTGTCTTATCAAGCAGTTTCTGGTTTTGGTGGCTGTTTTTATTTTGCGCATGTAGAAAGAGCCCAGGGCTTTTGGAGTCTGGCCATCTGTAAAATCCTTGGCAGGATATAACCTATACAGCTAAGTGAACTGCTGCATTGATATATTCAAACATCTACTCTTATGGTAAGTTTACTTACACAACTTTACTTTCTGCTGAAATTAGGAGTCGCTAGTTGTGACCGAAGAAAAGTAAAAATCTTCATTCAAATACATTAGTTGTGGAAACGGTCAAACCTTCTCATGGTATTTGCAGTCATCTTTCTTGCAAGAGTTGGTTCAGAACTTTGACTTGAGTGCAGTTTATTTTGAAATCCATTGTTGGTGCCTTAAACATTATGGGGAATGTTTACAGTGGTATATGGAGCAAAGAAAATGTTTGGTTTTCTGCTTATTTCTGTTTTGTGCAAATACAACTTAAGTATAAAAGTTTTATTTTCCATGCGTCTTTGCTTGCAGTGAAGACTAGTGGTTACAAACGTATCTACAAAAGTATATATACATCTTTTGTAGATTTGAGCTAAATAATGGTTCAGTACAAAATAGTTTATCCTTTTGTATTTCCTAAGGTCACATTTTGACTAAAATTTCATTATTGATATACATAGGGAAATGTTCAGGAATTGCGACTTTTGCCTTAGCACATGTTCAAATAATTCAAATTCAAGAGACATCCTGGGATAATTTGAATGGTGAAAGATTTGAATGGATACAGTTTCAGGACCCAGGATTCTGAAAATGTTTTTTAGCTCTTATTGTGAAGTTTATTGACCCAAAAGGTTTTACATAAAGAATTACAGTGTATTTGGACAAAGCCAGCACAATGAGGAGTTAGAAAGGTACAGACCCTTGCAAAACACATTCTTAAAAACTGTATCCCAGTATGTTCATCATTAGGTCACTGTTACAGTAGCCTAAGCTATATGGGATTATCCTGCCAAAAATAGGACCAGCTGGAAAACTTCCGAAGCTTTAGGCACCTTCCATGTGTCCTAGCCGGTGTTTTATTTCAGGAAGGCAGTATAAAAGAAGTATCTAGTGTACCAAAACTTCAGAACTTTTTTGCTGAAGACAGTCAGCTAGCATTTTCCTAAGGTTGGGTAGATAAACATACTGATGGAGATTACCTTTTACAAAACTCTTTATTTTTAAGAGAACTGACTCACTTTTATGTGAAAACTTTGTTTACTGGCTTTTCTTAGTACAGTTTATAGTACTTGTCACAGAAATTGTTTATTGCTATTTTGTCTGTGTGATTAGGACTCCCTGTGGGAAATCCCTTGTTATTTATTTATTTATTTATTGAGGAAAAGTTTTTTCTTTTTAATCTAAATTGATAGCCATGAGCTATATCTACCAGTTTCAGGGCTGTCACTAAGATTTTTACCTCAAAACGTATTTGTTCATTTGTGATAGTTTCACCTAACCACTTGTTAAATCCGAGTTCAAATGAGAAGCAGTCTTGGCTTTTTATAGGAGAATTCACTGCAAGGTATCTTTTTTTGAGGAAAAAGTCACCTTTTTTAGTTAATACTTAAAGTTACTGGTTTTAAGGGTTGACATCAGATGCTCTTCATTTTAACAAATTACTTTACCTAACCACATCTTATACTCTGCTTCTGGCAAAAAGTCAGGTTTAGTTTTTTATTAACAAATTTACAGTGTAGTATCACGTTTATGATGAAATGCTCAACTTTTCTGTTAAATATTGTAGATAGGAGCTAAATCTATAGTATTGAGGGCTGTCATTTAAGTATTGTACCTCAAAATGTATTGATTTATTCATTCATCTATTTATAATTGGACATTACTACTTGTCAGATGCTGGCTCCAATACAAAGCTGCTTACTATCAATTGATAAATTCAATAGAAAGTAATTTATTTTTTTATGGTGTGTGTGTGTGTGTGTGTGTGTGTGTGTGTGTGTGTGTGAGTAAAAGGTTTGCTTCTCTACTAAAACTGATTGCTAGGGACTAGGGTTAGTGTAGTTGGTGGCTGTTACTTGAAAATGTAACTTCAGACTTCTTTTTTAAACCATAGGTTATGATCAGCTCAAGACTCCACTATGCACTTTTGAGATTCCTTTAGCACACAGGATATGGGTTGGGGTCCAAGCAGTTTGAAAAAAAAGAGTTAATTTCGAGGCTTTGTTTTTTTTTTTTCAATATCTTGCTTTACTTTGCTTCAGCTGCAAGTGACTGACTCTGCTGTGGCATTTGCAAGTTCTTTAGACAAATCATCATTTCCTATTAGTCCCTCTGATGTGTTCCTTGAAAAAACTACTAAGGATTGGAAGACACACATGATCTGTGGCTGTCTGGGTTCCCTTTTCAGGTAATGGAGAACCACACTTGTTGGTACCAAGGAAAGGAACAAACAATGTTGTTTTACTTTCCCACTGTCAGGAATTTCTTTCCCATAGTTAGGATTGTCCTGTTAGCCACTCTCTTTCTGAATAATTGTCCAGGAAAAGGAAACAGGTTAAACATTTTTTTCCTCCTAAATCAGATAAAGGATTGACTGAGTTTGGTTAATAAATTATTTAAATTGTTTCAGTTCTGAAAGCAGAGTCTTTCCCTTTGTTAAGAGGAAAAAACATTTACCTCTCTCATTCAGATTTTAGTGCCAGTCTGAGGGAGAGGAATTGAACTTTGTATTTATCTGTATGACGAATAAGACTCTGAGATTCTACTTCTGAAGAATTGTTCTTTTCTATCATTATAGACAGAAGGGCGTAATTCAGTGGCAGTAAAAAGAAATTCCTAAAACCCCACCAGAGGTATTATGATTTTTACAAGTGGAATTTTCTTATCCTATACCTTTTCTTTCATTTTACCAGTCTTAGAAGATGTCATCCTTGTTACTATTTGATAAAATTATATAAGGTACTCTAGTCCCACAAATGTCTCTTTTCAATCCCAGGGTGGATCTACTTCAGATCATCGAAAACCCAGATCGCCAAAGCTCACATCATCAAGATGATTTCAATAAAACTGCATACCATCGAAAATTGAAAACATCGAACTTGACTGCATCAAAAACAGCCCCAAACTATATAACACGTGCACAAACTACACCTAAATCATGCCCACTGCCCAAAAAAACCCCAATGGAAACCTAAAGTATCCTATCCAACATTTTTGCATGGGGGCTGTGTCCACTGCAACCCCCACCGCCCTGCAAATTAAGTATACCAATTCCAAGATTGTACTACATTGTAGATGAGGGTAAACACCCATAACACGCCGGCATCTACCTGAGAGCTGTCCACTGAGGTAAGCATGTACAGCATCTCCATTATTTTTATAGAGTTGCTACAGATAAAGAGGACGTACCTTAATTCTGATGCAGTTAGGCTTGATATTTTCAGTTTTCGATGGTATGTAGTTTCATTGAAATCCTCTCAAAGATGTGTGTTTCAATGATCTGGGTTTTAGATAGTCTGAAGTAGCCCTGCAGTGATTTCTTTGCCAAATTTAGCCTCTGCCAAACAATATACTACAGTTAACCTCCATTCCTTCTGATAAAAAGGGAAAAACCTTGACAGGCTTAGGAAGAATGTTTATGCTTCATCCATCTTAACCTTCCAAATAGTCAGCTGTCAGCCATAACATGACTTTTCCATGCTGCATCATGGCCCTTTTTCCAGGGCTCTTGCTACTTATAGGTTCATAAGTATATGTGAGGCTATTGACCACCAGAACATTTATAAGCCTAGCTGTGCAACACAACCCGTATTTGTCCTTAGGTATCATGGGTGTTTATTAGGAGGAAGCATGTTAGAAAATTTATAGAGGTTATGGGGGATATGTTAATCTGCGCATTACTGTCTACTTCTGTTTATCAGATATGGGGGCGTGGGCAGACCTGGGTTGAATTTCCGCTTTCCCATCCATTGGTCAAGACTATGCTTAAATAGGGTTAGGTAATGATTCTGCTTCACGTAGATGGGGATTCTGTTCTCTGAGACACATACAGTATCTGTCTGACACACATTTTATTTATACCACAAGCAAAATTTAAATCCTTGGATCTAGATGTTCTGATGCTGTTCATTTTGTGGCTGTGCAAATGTCCCATCAGAGCTTGTTCCAAGTATGCTTTGTATGGCAGGCATAGATAGCCTCTGAGTAACCTGTAGGAGACTGAGTAAAGACATAGGGCTTTAAGGTGACCCATACAGGACAATGTTTATAGCCTGGATTCTCCTGGCAGAAAACCTTTGTGGGCATTCCAAGTATTGCATATTTTTGGTCAGGTACATGCCAAAGGGGACATTACATCCAATTATCAGTCTGATAAGGGCCAAATAAAGTGGCAGTATGACTTCCTTGGACCTGGATGCTATGCTCTTTTTATAGGCTGGGCAACATAGAATGATTTTCTTACTACCTTGGCCACATATTGTTCAAAGGCCAGATTACTGTCTACATATGCTCCCAGATCCCTGACTACCAGGTCAATTTTTAGGAGTGTAATATTGATGGAGTAATTAGCTTGGGTGGCAGTTTTCACAAAAGGCACTATAATGCATTTCTTGGCACTGAGTTTTAATTTGTGACTTCTCAGGCATTTGTCTGTGTTAGACCCTCTTGTAAGATGTTTGTGTTATAAGGAGAATCTATAAAAGCTCCCAATTTGCAGTCATCTGCAAACTTGGTTATCCAAAGGTCCTTGACTTTAGCATTTACCTCTGAGATGTAGATGCCAAATATGAGCTGTCCAAGCATGGAGCCCCGAGGTACCCCACTGGTGACTGGGCTCTTAGTGGAGGTGGAATCTCCAGTTCTCATTTCCTGGGTCCTGCCTGTGAACCAGTTGGCAGTTCAGCTAGTTATGAAGGGTTTTTTGCCCAGTTCCATTTGTTTGTCAACTATACCTAAGTGGGGTATTGTATAGAATGCCTTATCCAGTCTCATGTAGGTGGGACACATCATTTCCCCTCACCCATGCCTTGGCAACCTTCTCAAAGCAGACCACCAGGTTTAGTAGGCATGACCTTCCCTTGACAAAGACAAATTGGGTTGGGTCCAGTATCTGAAGATTACCTATGTCTTTCTTGATCATATCTCTATGATCATTTGTTCCATCACTTTGCATATTAGACTAGTCAGACTAATAAGTTTATAGTTACCAGGGTTGGCTAATGGTCCACCCTTATGAAGTAGAATGACTGTTGTAGTCCTCCATTCTCAAGGTATATTTTAAGGCTGTGGTTGAAAAGTGACTCGAGTGGTTTTGATAGGTCATGTTTAAAGCTATTTTGGAGGCATCCTGGGATTATTGTGGGGCCCACTGAGGCTGTGTTTTTGACCTTAGCAAACACCAATAGGACCTACTTACTGTTAATAGCTGGGGGGGTATACCAGTAAGTATTTCATGAGGGAGGCAGAGGAAGTGGGGGGTGACATTTGAGATGAATTTGTCAGCTAGCAAATTCACTATGTCACTTTGCTTAGTGAAGGTGGCACCATTGACCACCAGATCAGCACACTGATGTGTGCTGCCTTTGAAGTTTTGGAAGTAGCTGTAGAATGCCTTGTAGTCATCTTTAGCCTGTGAGGATATCTTGACCTTGTAATTGGCCATGTTGGACTTAATTAGTCTTCTTAGGTTCCTTTGGAGAATTTCTGTCATTATAGGAGTTACTTTTACTGATTTCAGCCATGACTTTTTTTTCCTTTTGTTATGTACCCTGTTAAGGTTAGGATTCCGCCAGTGTGAGTTGCTTTTATGTTGGGATTACTTCTAGTAGGTACAGTAGCCTCCATACAGTTATTTTCTTGCTTGTACAGGGTTTCTGTGAACAATTCTGCATAGGTTGCTGTGCACTTGGGGTTGGGAAGGACATTGAATTTTGACAAACTGTTGCTTAATAAGATGTAGTGTGCTTTGGAATAGTTCCTAACTTACAGGGTTTGCTGGGGTTACTGTGTGGATTTTTAATTCAAAGGAGATGGCTTTATGGATGTGACATGGGGGGTTACTCTGCCATATTAGTGAGTACCAGGTCCAATATGTTTGAACCTGTATTGGGTCTGTACACTATCTTGTCAAGGATATTTGTGTTAATAAAAGTCCAGGAATCATTGTACTTGTGAGTATGAGGCAGTGTATGTTGCCCAGTCTATAGAGGGTTAGGTAAAGTCTTGTTTAATGGTAATTATCTTCTGTAGGTCAAGGTACTAAATAAGCAGTTCTAGGGACATAGATGGTAACCTGTAGCTTAGTATGATATAGTATGGGACTTTGCCTTTGATGATTTTCAAGTGGATAAGTTCCAGGGCATTATCCTGTTAACCAACCTAGAGTTATGCTTTTTGACAATATAGACTGAGTCCTCCGCCTTTTGTCCCTGTCTGTGAAGCTGATGGTCTAAATGTGTGAAAAGCACTGAAGCCTTGCACTGCCGGAGTACTTTTTGAAGATTTAATGCAAGGCACATACCTGCCTGAGACACCTATTCAGAGGGATCAACAATGTCTCTCTTCATGTAGTCCAGGTAAGTATGTCTTAGTTCACACCCACATGGACTATGATAGAATTATTCTGGTACCTGTGGTGTAGTAACATAAGTGTGTGTGGAACTTGGCGTAACCTGGCTCCAGATGAGAAACTAACCGTAATCTCAATTTATCGACCTGCCTTATGGGTTTGTTCATGGGGCTGCACTGGATGTAGGCGTATGTATGGTGTTTGGTGTTGCTTTTGGCAAGTGCTTTTGAAATTACTGAGGATAGGCATTGCTATTTAAAGGATTATGATGTTCCAAAAGATTGCTTATTAGTGCATCAGCATAAATTGGTCTGTGTGTATGTGTGTGGTGGATGTTGATTGTGTGTTATTGACAACCTTATTTGTATATGAGATTTTTGCCTCCAGTGAAGTTGTGTATGTGCATCTCTCGCATATTGTGTTTGTTTTTTAAGGATTAAGTGGTTGTCTGTGAACATGAGACAATTGCTACATTGTTTCAGGATGGCAATATCTACTAAGCTTGCTATAGAGACATCTGGAAATTGCATATCCATGTTGTCTGGACCTATATTAGCTTTTTTGAAAGGGGAAGACTCTCAAAATATTCTAGAAGTAAATCTTTGTCTTTTGTGCATATCTTTACTGAACATTACAACTGGATTCCTTTTTTAGGTCCAGACCATGCAGTGCTAGAACTATCTTGTAGGGGTTTCTGGACTCTTATCCTTCTTCCTCTTTTTTTCTTTCTAAGCTCTGGTATTCATCCCATAATGCTTAGGATACTGTAACAATGATTTAATGATAGATGGATGAGCATAGCACTTACCATAACAGTAGATCTTTAAATAAATCATTGTTGCAGTAGATGCAGCTTTCCTGCCTCCCTTTTCAGAGGCAAGAAAGCTTTGGGGTTTCAGCACCCTAACTACTATTTTTTAGGGTCTATGTCACATAATTGAACTTCCAAAATTTCGAACACCATATGTTCGAACTTGGAAGTTCAAAATGTGATAACATAAACAAACCTCAGAACAGCAATTTTTTTCCCAGGGAAAAAATTTGCTGTTCCGAAAAACACACACAACACAAGCACACCAAAAACCTTACAAACCTACACTAAACCTTACATACACAACTATCTATGCACTAACCTTAACCCAAACCCTAACCCTAAGGTCCGTCACTATTGCAAACGTACCTTACTCGCACCCTAACCCTAAAGGCCGTCACTATCGCACACTTACCTTGCTCGCATCCTAACCCTAAAGTCCATCATTAATGCACACTTACCTAACCCACACCCTAACCCTAAAGTTCATCACTATCGCACACTTACCTTACCCGCACCCTAACCCTAAAGTTCGTCACTATCACACACTTACCTTACCCACACCCTTACCCCAACGGCCTACACAATCACACACTTACCTTAACCCGTTCCGTAACTTTCGCACCACAGTGGAGAAAATGTCGAAGCCGCAGAAACAGCCAACCAAATTCTTTCCCTTGGAAAGATTTTAGATTTCCGCAGCTTTGACATTTTCAATTTTCGAACTTCCCTGTTCAGACTTGTGGTGTTCGAACTTCTGAAAGTTTGATTACATGACATAAACCCCTATTTTTATACTGCTTTCCTTAAGCTGCACAGTGGCTAGGATACTTGGAAGATGTCCTAAAGCTTTGGAGGCTGGTCAGCTGGTTTTGTCCTTAGCAGGATAATGCCATATGATAGTGACATATTAAAACATTTACTGTTACAGCAAGTTTGCTTGCACAACTGTACTTTCTAGAGTTGATGTATTTTCAAAATTGTCATCTCCACAGGAGCCAGTCTGAGCACTATCTTTCAAAACAAGGCCTCAATCTGACTTTGTTGAAAGAAAGAATAACACACAGAAAGAGTTAAATACTTTATTTGCGTGCACACATAGTCAGTCAGTCAACCAGTGAATAAAAACCAAAGTTTGCCTTTCTGATGAGTAAGGGTGACTTCAGATGGAGAAATATATTAAGTAATGTGGGATGTGGTCGGAGTAGCCCCACCAAGAAGATTAACAGGAGCTTGCTTCACAAAACACTAATATCAAATAAATGTCCATTTGCAGTTTTCTGATCACTGTTTCATACATTTCAGTCAAAATGTTAAATATATTTTAGGAGACCTACAGTAGTGCTAGGCAATGCTTTTTGCACGTTCAGTCACAGCAGATATGGTGGATATGTTTATTCTGCTTAAACACTGCAATCTTAACTGGAGCACGTACAGGCAGCTTCAAGTTCAGACATTGCTTACAAAAATACATTGTTGACACTGAATCATGAAAAGCCAAGGGCACAATTTTGTACTGATCTTGCAGTACTCTTTCTTTTGTCTTCAAAGTTTATCTGGCATTGTAGACATTTATGTAACTTTATTAACCTCCATTCTGGATGTGCATTTTTTATTTACCATGAATCAAAATGTGCATTTTCCTGTCAGGGAATATTACTGAAACTAGCTTTTTCTACAGTAACAGTACATTTATCATCACTGCTAGTTTCAGGGCTTATTTCCCTCTTGGCTTTTATACAGCTGCTCTCACCTTTATTTTAAAACTGCTTAGGATTTATTGAAATGAACAATCTGTCAACATCCATAACAGGGGATAAAGACTGCAAAAGAGAAACCGGTTTAATTTAGAACAAACACAATGGAAAAAATGCAGTGGATGGATTATAAATGTCAGGTTCGCACCCACTCTTTCCATTTATATTAAAAAGAAAATGTGGCCTTAAATTTATTGACAGCAATTTGCTTCTGGCATATAGGCAGTAGTTTATGCATCAGCAATCCATACTCGAAATACCCATACCAAATCAGACAGTTTTGTCTAGAATAAACAAAAACAACAAAGAAATTGTCCTTTACATTTTACTGCAAGTATCGAATATTAGAATGTGAGACCAAGAATGTACACAGTAATTCATGAATGATTGACTACTACTATTGACACGACATAGCTAAATTGTAAACATGTATATGAAATACATTTTCTTCTGTTGATGTGGCATAGCTAAATTTTAAACATGTTTATTAAATATATTTTCGGACTGTATACGGAGCAGTTCTACACACAGCACTTTGATTTAATTGGTATACATCAATAAGGAAGATAAGTCACCCCAAACTGAATGTTTCATAATGCAACCAAAGAGCACAACTTTATTATCAGACGTTATATTCCCTTTATAACTTACTGCAATGCACAAAAAGACATACCCCAGAGACAAAGCCATTCTAGCTTACTTTTTCTGTTAAGCCATCACCCCCTCCACACATACACATGTGCACATACAGGTCCCATTCAGAAAAGATCCAGTCAACGGAAAAATGAACTTCATATGGTCTTGACCATATGATTGACTTTTAGAAATGTCTAATGTCAACAAAATATACAACAAACTACTATGTTTACATACTACCTTTGTTATCTGCCTTGTATCTTGTGTCTATGCAAGTAACAATTTCCCTTCCATCTATCTTAAGAGGTAGTTACATTGTACCATGTAACAGCTATAAGACCTCTTAGACTCATATCTACATGCACATACATGAATGCACACACACTGTGCAGTTTTTAAGTCATGGCATTCATCTTCTCCTAGATGCTAGAATTTGAGGAGACAGGATTTCAAATTCTTTTTATTCTGGTTGTAAGACGGAGAGTTCTATATTCACAGCTAACTTCTCAGATGAAGAAACACCTAGCTGTATTGTTATTCTTTTGCAAGATTTCAGATCATGTGATCATCATTGGCTCTGTATTTTTGTCCTCTCACCTTACAGGTTGCTTATTTTCAGCTTGGATGTCTGGAAGTCATAATTATTAGAGCATCAGTACATAAATATTGTCCTTCAAACCCAACAGTTTTGCCTAGAATGAAGTACTTTCCTTCCATGGATCCAGTTTCATTGAGAGTACCTTCTCCCTTTTGGGAGAAGCACCACTCCAGGTCACATTCCCTTGTCTCATCTCATTCCTCCAGAAATTTGACCGAAGAAGATATGGACAGAATGATGAGATTTCTCTCAGTGCAGATACACATGGGTGTTCTACTGGATCCTACCCCCGTGGATCAGGAACCATATCCTTCCACCAAACCACCTATGGTGGCTCATTCTCTGATCTGTCCAATCATTTCGGAGCCCCTGGATCCAAACCATCTGGGTCTGTCTGGCTTGGTTCCAAAGGTACTTCTATCTATCTTCAGATCTGAAGCAGTCTATGAGTACACCGGCTCTCACATCTTCAGATATTACGACATTCAACACAACATAAGTGACAGCTTCTCTTCCTCTTTCAGGAGTGCACATCATCAGCTTATAGGTCATGAAAATAATTTGCAGCATGAAACTTTCAGCTTCATTGGTCGTAAAAGCCTTAGGATCATTATCAGTGGCCATAATTCTAGTTGCTTTAGCAAGATTTCACATGAGATTTCTTCCATGGATGGTAGCAACACAGTGGTCAAATCTTTATCATTATATAGCAAAAATAAGAATCACTCAGGCATGCACACGATATCTTTAGTGGTGGATTTTATTAGATCAGGTTCTGCAAGGCTGTCCTTTCATCCTTACTCAGCCCAAGGTTATAGTGACCATGGATGCTTCTGAGATGGGGGAGGGGCATTACCTGGGGAAAACAGTCCAAGGCACATGGTCCCCCAAAGAGACCAATTGCAGATATTCCAAGACTGTCTCCCTTTTGGGACAATTGTGATCAAGACAGACAACACATTAGTTGCTGGGTACATCAACAAACAAGGGGGAACCAGATATTAGCCCTGTGTCGAGAAGCCCTCAGGCGATCTCTTCCAATTGCTTTCTGATAGCAATGTACATTTCAGTGTGATAGCAGACAAACTGAGCAAGTCCATTTTACTACATCATGAAGGGTTTGTCAACAGGAAAGTGGCAGATATGATTTTCCATCAATGGGGCCAGCCTTGCAGAGATCTTTTTGCATATTCCCTAAACAATAAGTGCAGCAGCTTCTATATCCCGATCCCTCCAAAGGGGGAATCACCATGGGATGCTCTAATCCACGACTGGCACCTCAGTCTTCTCTATGCCTACTCTCCAACCATACCTCTCAACCTCTTAGAGCAAGAAATCTGGACAAAGCCATAAATATTAGTGCGACAAAAATGCCAAAATGGGGACAATTTTTAAATATTGCTCTTACAAATTTAAAAAGTTGATAGAATAACAGATTTTACATTAGCATGGATTTTCTAAATAGTATGAAATCTGAAATGTAAATGCCTGTCATTATTTTTTATCTTCAGTCGTTAATGATTTGTCACCAATTTGCCAGAAAACTGCAATTTTATAAAAAACAGATCAAAAATATGAGTCAACAGCTGAGAGGTATGTTTCCAATGCTCCTAATTCCCAAATTCTTGCAGAAAGCTGCCTGGTTGTAAAGCAATGTAATCCTCATTGCTCCTTACAGGCCTCGATAGATTTGGTTCCCCTTCCTTTGGTCTCACCTGCTTTACCCACCTTGGGTTCTGGAGTCGATTCCGGACCTCCTGTCTCATCTGATAGGCATGATTCATCCGTAATCTCATATCTCAAGTTAACAACATGGTTTCTCCAATTCCTTTAATAGTCAGTCAGCTGATGCTGTCTTCCCCTGTTTGCAAGATACTTTTGTCTTCCCAGAAGGATTCTACCAGAAAACTTTAAAGGAGTAAGTGGAAAAAGTAAATTTTTTGGACACAGCAGGCGCACATTGTCCCTTTCTCAGCCCCTATACAAACTGTTCTCGAATTTCTAGCAATAATTTTTAATGAGGGAGCTAGCTCCTCAACAATCAGAGTTCAGTTAGCAGCAATTTCTAATTTCCGTACAGGATTTGAGAATTCTTATTTGGCTTCATCTTAGCTTAGTAAAGCCTTTTTGAGAGGCACTCTTCTTCTGAAACCTCCATATAAAGACCCTACTCCACCACAGGATTTAAATTTTGTGCTGCAGGCACTAATTCATTCTCTCTTTGAACCAACAGCTACATGTTATCTTAAATTCCTGACTTGGAAACCTGTCAGTCTAGTCTAGAAGAATTTCAGAACATCAGACAGTGTCATCTATAAACTCCAACCTGTGGAACTTGTTTAACTTGCTTACTTATATAATCTCTGTAAATAGTCTGTTTGTAATATGTAATGCTAGTATTATGTAATGCTGTATCTGCTTACCCTTGGAACTTTTCTCCCCGGGCCTCCGCTGAAAATGGACATGTATCCAGTCGGACTATCCCGGTCAACAAATGTAAAATAAAAATAGAAATAAAATCAAATAAACCTCCCTATTTGATTTTTCATAACGACAGAGTAACATTACGTAAACCTGCTTCTTTCCTTCCCAAGATGGTGTCCAATATTAATCAAGCGGTTAACTTGCCGGTCTCCTTTCCTAAATTTGCAGATAACGTGGAATACATGCTTCACTTTTTGGACGTCCACAGACAATTAAGTGTTTACCTATATAGAATGAAAGATATTAGAAAAAAACAGATCAGTTACTTGTTTCATTTGCAGATTGTAAATTGAGAAAGTCATTTGCAAAACTGACTTCAGCCAGATGGCTGACTGAGTATATATAACTTATCTACAATAAGCTGGGTCTGTCCTTACCAAAACTTTTGAAAGCCCATTCCACTAGGTCCATGGCAACTTCTTCAGTGTTTCTTGCTAGGATTTCCATGGACAGCATATGTGTATCTGCAACCTGGGCCAATCCTCATACCTTTATCACTCATTACAAACTGGATCTGGTCTCAAGGGTTACCAGGCACAATGATGCTCAGGAATATCCTTCCTTAGAGTCAACCCAGGACTTTAGGTAGCTGGGTGTTCTGTCCCAACAGTTGAGGATAGAATGAAAATTGACAACATTAGATAAAGAAGTTATGTACTTAACCATAACATTTCATCTGTATTGTCCATTTTCATTCTTTCTCAACTCCCCACCAAGGCTGGTGTTTCATAGTGAATTTCTGGAAGAATGTGTTTGCATAAGGACATCTTTGTCCTTCGTATTGAGTCCCACCTTTGGTATGCTCTGTTATGATGTTTATAACAGTTCATTTACTGTTGTAAAATTGCAAACAAGATTTGGGGTATGTTAGGGGTTGGTGCATTACGGATAGGGAAGGGTCTCAAGGGCTTTTTGTTGATCACCAGCTATAGTAAGTCAGATCCGAGGATCGGATCCCAACCCATATATTAAGAAGAATGAAAATGGACAACACAGATGGAGCATTATGTTAAGTACATAACTTCTTTTTCACATAACAGTCAATATTTTCATGTACCACGATCACCCACCCAGTGATATATGCTGAAATTCCACCTGTACTGTGCCAAAGTGTTAATCTGCTACAGACCTTTAGTCACTGCTTTTGTTACACCAGTCTCTTCATCAACCTTTCTGCAGTATGTGAGATTCAGACATTTCTTCATGTGCATCTGCAACATGAATCTTTCCTTCCACCACCTTAATCAGTTTTAATATCCTAACTAATTAACCCGCACTCCCTGTCAGGTTAGGGATTTCCAAAGCTGTTATTAGATGCTCATCTTTCTACGTGGCTTTTTTTCTCCGAGTGATTTATAAAGCTGTTAGGCGTTGAAAGCAAAATAAATAAATAAATAAATAAATAAAAAGGCATATTAACTCATTATTCATTTGTTTATATTTTGTTAGACAGGTTAGCCTGTTGGGTAGTGCTTACTGGAAGTGCAGCAAAAAAAATCCTCAGCAGACCATGTGAAGATAGAAGTAGAGAAAATATTCAGCAAGCAGTGTTTGCATGTTTTGATTTATAGTATTACACTCATGAATACAGCCATAACACAATAAGCACAGACTGAGAAAATAAAACCTTTGATATCAATATGTTATAACAGGGTGCTTATCACATCATGTATCAGTCACCATGGGGAAAGCAATAATTTGGAACAAAGTAATGATGCACACAATATTTATGGAACATTTCCTCCATCCCACATGTTATTCACACTATCTGGTATTATTTTATGCATTGTTTCCCTTTGGATTGTATTTTATGAGTTTAGTATAAGCATGGTAACAATATGCTTTGTGGTGGTTCCATGTTTGTGAATTCACATTGCCTGTAGAGTATAAATTGCTTGCAGTTGATTTATAATTATAATGATGCAATACCTAAGTGAAACATGTAGTTTTCATATCATGTTGTTTATAGGTACATATATGTTATCAATTTATGCTTGTACCATTATGTAGTACAATATATAAATGAGTATATGCTTTGGAATTGAGTATCTAAAACAATTTAGTCAAAAATCCTAAGTAATGTGTTATAGTTCTAAATATGATGCATTGATTTTTTTTCTGCCAATGTTGAGCTTGATTTGGTCCAACCAATTTGTGCATCCAACAC
Source organism: Protopterus annectens (assembly GCF_019279795.1). Taxonomy (NCBI): domain Eukaryota; kingdom Metazoa; phylum Chordata; order Ceratodontiformes; family Protopteridae; genus Protopterus; species Protopterus annectens. Next base: position 557,034,063 of record NC_056738.1, on the reverse strand, counting down.
AAACTGTATCAGACAGTAATGATAGTGAGCATTGTAGTAGTAGTGGAACCCTCTCAAAATGTGTCCTTGGGCATTTGTCAGAATTCATTATACTGTGCAAATATATACAGCACCTTTACATTGCTCACAGTCCATATCAGAAGCAAGCAATTCATGTGTGATGCACACAGGACTTTAGAGTGGATATTCAGCTTATAATGAAAGTTGTGTAACCATCACAAGACCTGTCGGTATAAACTTCTGTCTCTATTTCCATAATGCAATAGTATAAGGAAGGTCAATTCCTGACGCATAGGCCTTCATTTCTTATGTCATAGTGGATTGCAGAGGACTAGTCTGCTTCTTGTATTGTCAGGATGGCACTGGTCCACCTGCACAGTGTGAAGTAGGTCTCCTACTGAAAGAAAACGGCAGTGTAACAGTCAATACATTCAATAATGCCTGAGTTCACAATGGCATTTGTTAGCCTGGCTACAGAATGATATTTCTCACAGTAGAAGCAGTCATGTACCCCATGATTTTCTACTCCCATCACTAAGCGGACACCCGAGTATATATTTATTACAGAAGTCACACAGATTTTAGCACCTGTGGAATAGGTTCATGGGTAAGCACTAGGCTAGCTGACCTTGTGAGACATTTTAAGCCTAGCCATTTTTTTTTGTACTCAAAATACCCTATCCCATTTAGTTATAGATTGGCCTTACCCATCCCATGGTTGATAGTTATTCTCATTAGGGGTAATATATAATTGGGATAATACCACAAACAATTTGACAGGACCCATACATAAGGTAAAGCATTTAGGAACTGCTTCTGTCCATTAGTAGTATAGGAGGCAGTCATAGGGTATATTTTCTGTTTCCCGACTGAATGTCTACTAGATGACAGTGAATGCTTATTCTGTGTCATGTGGTTTCACAAAAATGAGTGTGAAAATTTGGTTTAGTAGCAGAATGTATCTGCTGGCAGGTATCTATCAGGGAAATGTATCATCTAAAATTATTATGCTAAAGTTGTCAGGTGTTTTGAGTGGAACAGCATGTATGTGACTTGTATTAAAATGTAAGTGTTTAATAGTAAAAGTCCAGATTTTACTTGAAGCATGTCTGCACTTAATGCATTTTCGTAATAGCTTCATATCATTCAGTTCTGATTCAGCAATAGTCTGTTGCTTTTATCGAACCATTAGGACACTGTTTTAAAGCTTTACTGCGTGAAAGTTATAGCACCCCAATTGCTAACCTAGTGGCTAGTGCTTTGATGATAGTTTTACATAGTTTGTTAGGAGATTTCCTGATACTGTATCTGACTACACAAACCTCTGCAGCTACTATTTTAGAGCCATGGTGATACACAGTAGAACATTTAAGCAAATCATGATCATTGTACTGACTGTGACATGCCTCTCTTACACCTTTCCACCAGCATTAATGTACAGCAGCAGTATTTTGTTTCCCCAGTTGCATGTACTTGATGATACAGGCTAACATCTATACAAAGTATTAATTTACTTATTTATTTTTTTCTTTGCAAAGGCCTTTTATGATAGCAGTGATCCAAGGAACCTGATAGTACATCTACGGTATATTACTACACATTCCATAAAAAAAAAAAAAAAAAACAGCTTAGTACCACTATTCAAAACACACTTTAACAAGGTATATATACTTCAGGTTTTAGATATAAATAATGACATCAAAGTGGAAAGCATACATGACTGGACAGGTGCTTTTTAGCAGCATTCTCAGTGTTCTCTAGTTTGCATTATAATTAGCCTGTAGTAATCCTTTCTCACTAACACCTCCATGTCTTAGCAGGTAGTAATGACCAAACATCAAAAGAAGCTCTCACTTTAATGATACCATACTATTAATTCATTATTTTTTAAATACATTTTTAGCTCTTCTACCTATTCAGCCAACGCTTGCTGCTATTTATTATCATCCCTTGTGTCCTTCCATAACATTCTCATCTTTCTAATAATAACTCCTACTCCATGCCGTTAATTATCCTTCCGTTTTATTACTCCTCCTCCTCATCTCATTCTATTACTCTGATCTATTTTGGCAGCAGAGTACTCTATTATTTTTCAGCTCCATACATTATTAGAAATATAGTCAATAATTTTGAATAACTATGTATTAGTTTGATTGACATAAGTTATCCACTTCTGCAGTGTGTCTTAGTACTTTTAGCTCTTAATGTGTTCTTTACATATCTGCAAATGAATTTCAGTCTGTACTTTTATCTGTTATGGAGATTTTCTTCCCTTGTATATAGTTACTTATTAGCTACAGTAAATTGGGGTCTATATTACGTCGCCAAAATCGTATTCCGGTGAACACTTATTCACCAACACCTAATCAGCAAAAATCGGTTCAGTGATTCACTGAATTTACTAAGGGCAAAGATGCAGCTGGCCAACAGCACAACTTTACCCTTTTCTCCACTGTAGTGCGATCTTGGAGTTGGTATATATAGTTAGGGGTGGTGTGGGGGGGGGTGAAGCCCCCCACATTGGGTTGGTTTGATTGATGTAGATGTTGCTCTGTTGTTTTTCGGGCAAGATTCTCCTTGCCCTTAGTAAATTCAGTGAATCACTGAAGTGATTTTCGCAGATTAAGTGTTGGTGAATAGGTGTTCCCCTGCCGAAATACGATTTTGGCAACGTAATACAGACCTGTAAAATGCTTTATGTGTTTTTGTTAAGCCTTTCTTCCCAACTCATTGTAAAATATTTAAGGTTTTCTCTTTTTTGTATTTAATTTGATATATAATTACTCAACCTCAACAACTCTTTAAATGTTTTTGAATCTGTTGTGGAGCTTTTCTCCCCAGGTCTTCAATGTAAATGGGCCATTGGCTCAGTTGGACTTTCTCGGTTATCAAAGGACAAATAAATAAATAAAATAGCATTGCATCATCTGTATGTTTAACTAATATGTACAGATGTGTAAGCATAACATACTTGATGATGATGATGATGTATATACATACATAACACACAGATGTCAGGATCCACCAAGGTCAGGGTCAACCAATGTTTGGATTCATAAAGCACAAGAGTTTTTCTACTGTTTCTACATGCGTGGATATTCTTGCTCTTAGCCAGATCCTTAACTTCTTTATCTATCATCTTTTCTCATTGTCCTGCATGCAAACCCACCTAACTGCCTTATCTTTCTTACTGGACAATCATTTAGAAATAATATAAGATGAAATCCAGTATCTGATCGGTTGTAAGAAAATGTAGATAGTCATTTACAGAAGCTGAGTGATTACCTTTGTTAACCATTACAATTTTTGTTAACACTAGATGGAGTATTCAATTCCAAAAATGTACTGCTGATAGGTGTTTTTAAGTTCCCTAAAATCAAATGGATACACTTATGAGCAGAACCAAATTTTGAGCAAGAGTATTTGGATATTATGTCATTCCATGCCCTCCCCCACTCCCACTTGGGGAGATCTGGTCACTTATCTTTAACATACAAAGCCATGCTAATTTTTTATAAGATGTAAACAAAGTATCAAACAGTACATCGGTCAAACTAATTTTAAATAATATCAACTAGTCAGTATGATCGAATTAAAAGAAATGCATTATTGACACACAGCACTGGAAAGCATATTATTTAGAAAAATGTAATCTAATGAAGAAGACATTCATTTTAGTATGACAAACAGATTGGTTCTGTTCTGATTGAGTGATAACTTAAAAAAAAAAAAAAAAATATATATATATATATATATATATATATATATTATATATCTATATCTATATATATATATATATATATATATATATATTATATATATATATATATATATATATATATATATACATAGAAAGAAGAAAATGCCATTTCAAGCCTATAGAAATTTTTTGTCTCATAACAATAAAAGAAAATTAAGCAAATTATCCAAGTATTTGCAATTTAAACCAAAAGAAGAAAAAAATAAGTCTGAAATAAACTGGCAAGGAATAGAAGAAACAAACAAAAAGCCATATTACAGCTATATTAACTCAATTATCAACTTAAAATATACAGTTAATTCATTAATGATAAATTATGATATAACACAAAACCTTTAAAGGATGGCAAGTAATTCATTTTCCAGTATTGACAATAAAAATATGAATTAGAACATGTCAGTGCCACATCATAAAATTGTGGATGGAGAAACATGTCCTAAATTAACACATGATTTTATTACAGAAGCTATGAAAAGAGCAATTTCATACAGTTTTACGGGGCCAGATCAAATACTTGGCATTTTATTGCTAAATACAAGTGAGTAATTGATGCCAATATAATCTAGGATCTTTAACAACTGTACAGTTACTAGTGCATGGAAAAGGCCTTATATAAGATCAGTATATCAGATAGGTAGCACACAAGATGTCAAGACCAGTTAGTCTTGCATCAGTTTTGGAACATGCTTTGAATGATGTATCATCAATTTACTAAATGCTAATGGCACATCTAGAATAAACACTGATATCAGCCAGCATGGAGTTATCAAAGGAAGGAGCACTTTGACAAACTGGGTATAAATGCACGACCTTGTAACCATGACTTTGGATTTGAAGTCACCTGCTGGATCTTGATAAAGCATGTGATTCTTTACCATGTGTCTCAATGCATAATGCATTGATTGCTAATAACTTTAATTCCAGTATGTCCATTGGACTGATGCTTGGCTGTTCAAAAGAATGCAAAAAAGTGGTAGTTGTACAGGGACTAAGTTCAGGAAAAAGTACCTGTCTTTGTTGGGGACCAACAGCTATAAATAATGGGACCAAGTGGGTTTAACCTGGTATTTTGAGTTGCTTCATGACATAACAGTTCGTGGATAATTAAATATGTACATGATTGCAAAATATGTTTTATGGTGGATTCTGAAGAAGACCTACTTACAGGATATTACCAGCTCTGTTACAAATGCAGGATTGCAATTTAGTACAGGTAAATATAAATTGTTTTGGTAGACCTACTCTCTATAAACTTGTAACACTTTTAGGTAGTATTTTGGGAGTACAAGATTATAAAGACATAGGAATTACAAATGCATTTAAGTATCCATTTTTTTTCAATAATTTTTCTTTTTCTTTTTACATTAATAAATGTCACAGATAAAAACCATCTTACAGCATGACCGTATATATATATATATATATATATATATATATATATGTTATACATTAAGTATCCATTTTTGCAAACATGTAAATAACATCAAAACTAATGCTATAAGACAGATATGTATGATGATAACAAATATTTCACTCAGGGATGAGGAGAATTTAATAAACTTGTACAAAACATTTATATGCCCAGTTATAGAAAAAACTGAAATGGAAAATTTTAATATAGGCTTTTCAAGGGTAAACTAATTTTAGCTGACAAAGGATTTAAGGACGACTTAACATATGCACCATTAAACTTAGAAATCTATTCCGACAGCCTAACAGATACACATAACAATAACAATCATCCAGTAAAACTAAATTATAGAGATCTTACTTGACCCGTATGTCATATATCTGGAATAACGTCCCTACTATATATTAATTTCTGAGAACCTGGAAACATTAACAAATCTGGAAAATTATGTAGATAAAAGGACATCTAATCCAATTTTAAGGGAATTGATGAACCTTGAAGGTCTTTGGGCATGACCTGTAGATTAACATCCTTACAAACATATGGGCTTATTTTATATTCTCATTGTTGGTTCTCTCATCACACAGCCTGCCATAAATGTTATCGCATTCATATTCTACTAGCATGAAAACTTTTTCCGCATATTACCCATAACAAACAGTCCTCCCACCACAAGCCAGGTTTAGTAGATTATGTACATAAGCACAGTGTACCATGCAATGCAAGTCTCCATTATTGTCAGTAACATGTAGCCAGATTTTTTTAAAATTCCTACCTACCAATATGTGTTACTTTTGCTACATACTGATGTGGGTCACCAGAGAATGTTCTAAGAAAGAATGTGGGCCATTACAGGGTTTGTCTTAATATCATAAATATACTGTTGAATAAGTAAAAAGCTTAGGCAAGTATGAGATCAGCAATCATCATTTTTCGTCATCATCTTCCAAAGTACACCACCGGTGTGTAACTCACAAGCTACATTTTCTATTAGTCCTAAGTAGCAATCTATAGCTGCATGTCATTGCCATTGTTGTGACTTCCTGTATCACTTTAAAATACACAACAACAAGGACTGGATTGTACATGTTCAGACAAAGAAAGACTCTGAAGTCTGGATGGCTATGTGCCAAACCTAGAAATTGTAAATGGTCGTTGACTGACTCGCAGTTTCATTAGGCACTTCTCCTTCCTCTTGCACTTAATATAGTGAATGCTGCACATGGCTTCTTATGAATGCTGTGCTCATATTCTTTTGCAGGCTTATAGCATAAAGCTTTGATTACTGAGCACTTAATATCTGTTGGTACATACCTACAATTTTATGGGTTTGATATAGCCACTTTATAGAAATACTAGATGCAGATTATAAGGCCATAATGTTTCACATTTAGGTATTGCACTGGGTGACCTAATAAGGGTAATCTGATCTAACGTTCCTGTATCTTTTCTGTCTGTAATGCTAACCACAAAAAAATGCTTTGCTGTGAGTGTTTTGAGAGTGTTCCGGATGCTGTATCAAAACGTAACACTTATAGGAGTCACAGCTTAAATAAATTGTAAAGAACATGACAGATGAATTAAAAATATCAATATCTGAGCTATGTATGTTGTAAAATCTCCTAGCAGTCTTCCCTCTCCACCCCCCCCCCCACAAAACAAGATGCTATCCACAATCCAAAAGTCTTAACTGTTGCTTCTGGTGCCTTACAGTGCCAGAAGAACAGGACTAATGAATATATCTTTGGATATAAGGCTGAATTGCTGAGGGAGAAAAACAATAACTCAGAAATGGATATTGTCCTACCTGTTATTCTGGTTACTGCAGACATTTCGCAACAGAGATTTTTACTTAAACATAATTGTTAGTGAATTTAGTTAGGTTTTTGATTCAGTGATTGCTTGTGTGAACACACCAGTATGTTCATATCTTTTTGCAGTGTACGTCATATATTTAAACTATAATTTTGATTATACAGGCTACCCAATTCTAAATAAAGCAACCAAGTATTTTCCCACATGATTTTGTTATGCAATATTAACTACAGATTCTCCTTTGCAATCTGACCAAGAGACGCAACAAAAATGTATGTGTGAGGGTGTTAGTGGGCTATATCTTTCAACAGGCAGCAAATGAGAAGAAAAGCCATTTTTTTCAGCAATTAAACAATCTGCTGAATGTTGATTTACTCTTGGATAGTCTTTCACACCCCAGCAGCCTTACAGTTTTGATCCAATCATTACAATTAATTTTCTGTATTATAAAACTAATGAGCTCAGTAATCCTTTTTAATCAGGATTTGCTCCAAGAGGACATATACCAGTTGTTAATCCTGCACTGTGCTAGACATTGATGTGCTTTGCTTAAATGGAGGAATGCAATATTACATTTCTGAATTCAGTTGTATTATTAAACTGAAATCATGTATTATTTAAGTGTATTTTACATTGTTTTATATATACTGTCTGGGGTTAGCAATGTGGAGCCATCTGAGGTTTGAAACTGAAATGTACTAAATCATGACTGTGCAGCCATCACAAGCTGGATAGATATCACAGTGTACTTAACCTGTGTTATCTCTTCAGCTGCTGGGTCTTTGTTTTTTTTTTTCCAATCCATCAGGAATAGTCAAGAAGGGCATGAACCTTAGTGAAATAAAATGGTATGCAGTGTGTATTCTTCTCTAAACGGGTACAGACATTAATGAAATAAAATGCCACGCAGTGTGTATTCTGTAAAGGGGAGGACCATACTGAAATAAAAGACTATGCAGAGTGTATTCTTTTCTAAAGGGAGGCATGGGCTTTAGTAAAATAATATGTCACAAAGAATGCATGTCCTTCTCACCATCCTCCTTCCAAGCTATTTCACGATAGGTCGATACAATAGTAAAACTAAATGGTACTTGTACAAAGGAAACAACGATCTCCATAGATGGGACTTAATATATAGCTGCAAACTGCAGTAATACCATCGGGAAAAAAATATTTGGAGTTGTCGTTTTGTGCAAAACAAATAAATAAATCATGCATGAACCAAATTAAAATAATGATTAGGTAGATGGAGTGTCATTTCTTGATAATATGTATATGTGTGCTATTTCTATAATGATTTCATGAGCATCCAGGCACCAGCAGAATATGTTTTGAGACCCTGTAGGAAATTTTACAGCTACCATGATCTCACCATGCTCTTGTCACTTCATCTGTGGATACATTTTTGGAATGATTTATATTGATGTGTTTTCATGTCTGGTATAACAATTGCTCACTACAGTGTTTCAACAAAAACTGTAAAAGGAAAAATTATAAAAGCTGAATAACAGAATTTGCAGACTTCCAATGTAAACAGATAAAATATTGTATTAGCATTATAATTCTATAGTGCCTGTAGCATTATTTGAAGATATTCTGACATCTTTTTGTTGGTCAGAGAAGGGTGAAGGTCATCCTTAACAAAAAAATGATTAAAGGCAGTGCTTGTCAACAAATGTACCATTGTAAAGAAGAATGTGAAAAGTCAGTGGCAGCTATTAAAACAGAATAGCTGCAGGAGACTCTCATCACCTTTTCATCTCTAAATTTCAGGAAGTCAGTATCTTCATGCCTGCAAGTTATACTGAACTTGTTTACCCTCAGCAATCCCTGTCAGAATGCACTGCCCAAAATGCAATGAAGTGCTGTCACACCACTCTGAACAGCTGCTTAGAGCTAGAGCAGGGGGTAATGCTTCCCTACAGCTCATTCACACAGCATGGTGTTTTCATCTGATTTGAACCTCTATGCAGCTTTTAGGCCAATGGATCATCCACTAAGCAGGAGTGTAATCCATCTTTTTACCCCAGATCTGTAATAAAGGGACAGCATGTGTTGACCTCAAAGAAAGCTACTGTGAGCTAATTCACCTCTCTTTGTAAAAGCACATTGTAGCTGCAGCCACACGCATTTGTTATCTCCATATCCTAGGCAGTGTAGATGAAACTGGTTTGTGCAAGAAGAGCATTAGCAATAGGCATGTATTTGTTTCTTATTCAGATGGCCAGAAAGCCAACCAGTGTTAAACTTGGAAAAACGTGGACGCACAAAAGTATACCTGACATGCCCATAAATAAAAGAAACAAGAATCCTGTTTTATGATGAATCATTCAATTACTAATGAGAGATTATAAAAAAAGTCTTAAAAAAGGAGTATATTTCAAAGACTTGTTCATAGAAAATTACTGCATTTTGTATATAATACACATGTAATTCACAAGGAAAAAACAGATAGATATTATAATACACATAGACTGAGCCTGTATGTGATAGATGACAACTGAATACAAAACATCATGAGATAAATGCTACTGTGCGTTAATTTAAAAAAGTGGTGATTTCTGTTTAGGAACTTGGATATTAAGAACTTGGCAGCACAGTGATGGGGTGAATAGTGTGGCCTTATAAATACTTCCCAGATGATGGCATTTTACCACCAGAAAATATTGCATAAAATATTGCATTTTACCAAGTCCATTTTTTTGCAGTTTTCCCAATAATTAGTGACCAGTGCAAGAGAAAATCTCAAGATTCTTGGGTACGTTGTTTCTGCTATCCTGATGATTCCTCTACCTAAATTACCCATGAGAAAAATACAATGGCATTTCAACACACTGTGGACACAGCACTGATATCCATTGTCTTTTTCTTCTCCCAGTGCTGAATATTATCAAGAAGAAACTTTTCTGGTGGGCAGACCAAGTAATTCTGAATCCAGCTGTCCTCATATCTTCTCCATCTCCTTCCAATTCTATAACCACATATGCATCAGATTCTGGGTGGGGAACTGTTTCCAATGTATTCATAGTTCAAAAAGCTTGGGACTGTTATCTCAAAAAAAAAATCAAATAAATGATCCCCTTGATCAATGCTTTGAAGACCTGGTTACAACAGGCAATACAATGTGATATGGTACATAAACAAGGAGGGAATCAGATCTGTTTGTCCTCTGTACAGACTCACCATTGTAGCCTTGGGAAATTGCAAATCAGCATAATCTCTCTCTCTCTCTCTCTCTTCAAACTATTTGTACTAAGTCAGAGCAAAACACAGTGGCAGACCCAGGACAGACCCCCCCCTCCCCCCAGGAATGGAAGATACACTCAGGAATCTTCCAAGAGCTTTTCTGCTTATGTGGAAGTCCCCAGGCAGGTCTGTTTTCCTCCATTCACAACAGACAGTTTGAGATTCTGCTCAAGGATACCTCACAAGAAGTCTCTGAAGACAGAGACATTTTCCTTCCCATGGACAAGAATGTTCTTTTATGTCATTCCTCCTTTTGGCTGATAACCAGAGTTTTTAAAGATCAAATGGACTCAGCAGAAATTATCTTAGTAAGCCCCTTTTGGCCCAGACAACATTGGTTCTCCTTTCACATGACAATGGCACAAAATAGATCTACTGATTGAAAAAGGGGTCACTGATGCCTCCCCAACCTGCAGAACCTTCCAACTACAGGATAATAGAATTTTGATCCCACTAAGACATGTTTTCTATGAGGACATGCAGACAGATATTACAGGAGGCTACAAAAAAAACTGACACTAGAAGGCCTTATTTAGCCAAGTGAATGCAGTTTAAATCCTGATAGTTTATTTTCTTAGGTATACTCTTTTGTTATAGTGATGACATGCTGCTTGGGAAAAATGTAACTATTCACCACAGTGCATGCATCTATTTAAAAATTTCAACATTGCTATCTTTTATCAGCTGTATTTCCCAGGCAGAGTCTGAAAATGGTCCACTGGGATTAGTGTTTCTCCCTTGGTTAACCAATAAAAATAAATAATGTTATGTTGTCCTATCTTGCGTTCATTGTTTGCTGGTTGGGTTGGAACTGAGAATCGGTTCCGACTTAGCCTATACTAAAGCTGGAGAGCTTCTACTGGCTCGAGGCTATACCCTATCCCATAATAACTAGGGAAGAACCCCCAGATCTCTTTTGCCACTCAAGCAGATTGGGTGACTTCTGACTGGCTCCTGGCTAAGTTTTTTCATTGTTATTAATCATAATATTTGTTTAAAATTTTTTGATAGTTAAATTCCTTACGCTATCATTAGTTTTCTGAGAGCTGTTTATCTGTGTCTGTTTCTGCTTTATTGTTTTTGGCCATTGTTTCCTTTTTGGCAGGCCTGTTGTTGTTGTCGTAAAGCTCGTTTTAGTTACAGAGCTTTTCCCCTCCTTTTAGCTAGCCTGTATTAGTTAGAGGGCTCCTAGCAGCCCATTTAACTTAGAGGGCCACCCTCCCTTCCTTTCCTTTTGTGTTTTTTTTCCCTCTTTGACCATGTGGAGCATCTGTTTTAGTTAGATGATTTCTCACGTTTGTTGGTGTGTGTGTGTGTGTGTGTGTGTGTGTGTGTGTGTGTGTGTGTGTGTGTGGCTTGAGCTAGCGACAGTCAGGACTAAGCGATATTCTGCTTAATAATTTTTTCCTTATTGTTTAAGTTTCTGTTGGAGGTTCTAGGTGAAGCTGTACTAGTATATATATATGTATATATATATATATATATATATATATATATATCTATATACATATATATATATATATATATATATATATATATATATATATAGAAAACTATAAACCAAGCACAAATGGAAGGAACGGTGTATATCAAATTCAAGGAATACTAAAATACTGAATGATAAATCCAAGACTCAAGCAAACAAACTCAATGGAGTCCAATAGAATATAACAAAAGTCCAAAGATGTAAAAAACAAAGTTTATTACATAGACGTAAGCGCTTTCGCGGTCCTGCCGCTTCATCAGACGTAACAATTTAACATTTAATAAACCCACATATATATAAAAATTTTAAAATACGTCATATCCTGTGTTGCGCTAAGTAAACGCATAATTAAACAATTAAATTAAATTAAACAATTAAACACAATCAAAAAATACATTCAAAAACTACAGAAACAATTCACTCTATGAATCACCCTGTAAATAATGAATAAAATGATCACTTAAGGGGTCTAGCCTTTAGTATAGGTCTTAGCGGTACACTTTCATGTAGCCCATGACCACGGTGTGCCTCCAAACGAAGAATCCATTTGGTCTCGGCAGCTTCAGTCAGATTAGTTAAATCCCCACCTCTCAGGTTGATGGACTGCACATATAATACCTGAAACAAAAAATAGTGATTCTCGTTTAGAAGCATATGCTTCGCTATTGCACTACATTTCTCTAACCTAGCAAAACAATACAAATGGTCCCTCACTCGTTCTCTAAGGGACCTGTTGGATTTCCCAACATAAAACCTAAAACACAACTGACAGCAAGCAACATATACAATGTTGCGGGTATTGCAGTCAGACTTGCATCTGAGCTCCCATAGTTTGCCATCGTTAGAATTGCGAAAGAATCTAGAGGTGTCAATATGTATACATTGGGGACAAGATCCACATCTTTTTGTACCATAGTCAGTAGCTTTCAATGAGATGTTACTACCACTCAAAAGGCTAGGAAAACATAATAACTGCTTTAAATTTTTGGAATTATTGTAAACATAACGAGGACAATTCCCCACAATTCTCTGAGTGTCATTATCTGTCATGAGAATGTTCCAGTTCTTAAATAAGGCATTTTGAATTAAAGTTACATTACTAACATAGGGCAATATAAATGGTAGCTGTTGGATGTCACTCATAGAAGGACTAGGTGAATCATGTTCATTATGAGAGAAATAAGGTTTACCTCTATGCGATCTAAGTCTGGTCGCATTACTACAAGCAGCATTAATCTGGTTAGGATGATAGCCTCTATCACAAAAGTGACCCTTTAGTGTTCGCAGTTCTGATTGAAAAGTAATGTCTTCAGAGCAAAGACGTGAAGTTCTGAGGGCCTGCCCTTTTATAATGTTATTAAAAACCCTAGGATGGTGCATACTATCACAGTGCAAATAAGACGCTGTGTAACTTGGTTTCCTATATAGTTTCGACTTGAAAGTTCCAGCTACCCTATATATAGTAACATCCAAATAATCTATAGATGTAAGTGAAAACTCACTGGTGAATCTCAAAAAACCTTCAAGACCATTTACATGTTCAAAAAACTGATTGAAAGTATCACCATTACCATTCCAAAGGAGAAAGAGGTCATCTATGAATCGTCTGTAAAAAACAATATCAGAATGATTCAAGATGACCTCCCTCTCCCAGGCCACCATAACAAGATTGGCGTACGAATTAGCACAACTAGTGCCCATCGCAACGCCAGTGGACTGCTTGTAGATTTCATCCATAAGGATGAAAAAATTGTTATCTAACACTATTTCAAGCAGTAAGCCCAAAAAGTCAGCTTCAGTAGATGAAAAGTTTCAGATAACAAATTCCTAACCTGTTCAATGCCCACATTATTTGGTATACAGGTAAATAATGAAGTGACATCCATCGTCACAAGTCCTAAATCTGAGATGCAATTATTACTCACAAATTGGAATAAATCACCCAGAAAATGGGCAGTATCACGCAACACATACTGACTTTGTGCTAAAACTAACTTAAGTTTAGAATCCAAATACATGGAAATGGGCTCGGTAGCCCACCCCCCTCCCGCAACTATAGGACGCATAGGAGGATTTTTATCATCCTTATGAATTTTTGGAAGTCCATTGATACAAGGTATCAATGGAAACTCAACTGAAAAAAACTCAAAAAGTTCATCAGTTAGAAGGCCCAAAGTTTTACATTCTGACAACATGTTAAATATATTGCTAATAGACGTTTCTACGTTGTCTAATGAAACAATCTCATATGCATTGCAAGCAAGAAAAGATAACATGGAATTTAAGTAGTATGACCTATTCATAACAACAATGCGTCCGCCCTTATCAGCGGGACGCACAATAATGGCGTTGTTCGCTTTAAGTGAGAAAAGTGCTTCACGCTCAGATATACATAAGTTATCGGCGTTACATAAAAAAATCAGACTTAAAGTCACTGTAAATATCATTTTCTACACTTTTTAAGAACAGTTCCAAGTTAGGCCGTAAGTGCGGGTTAATGCAACTCCTCTTTCTAAAAGTATGTTCACCTGCATTTACACAGTCCTTATACATGAGTTTCAGATTAATATTCCTCACAAATAATCTGATAGCGAGTAAAAAATCACTAATGTCCACTTTAGTGCTTGGAATAAAAGAAAGTCCCTTATTAAGCACAGATAATTCAGCATTGAGTTTGTTTGCTCGAGTCTTGGATTTATCATTCAGTATTTTAGTATTCCTTGAATTTGATATATACCGTTCCTTCCATTTGTGCTTGGTTTATGGTTTTCTACATTTTCGTGGGAATTGGGCTGAGTTTTTACTTAATATATATATATATATATATATATATATATATATATATATATATATATATATATATATATAAATTGATTTTTTTTTGTGTGCTCAGTCGAGTGTATGGATTCTTTTGGCTTGTTATGTGCTTAGAATATCTTGTGAAGTAACAAGAGTTTCAAAATATTATTTTGTTTGCATTTTCAGTGTAGACATGTCTAAGGATCTAAAAGAACCCACACAGTTTGGGTTCAAGAAATGTGACAAATGCTCCCAAAAAATGTCTCTTTCTGATGGGCACACCAGTTGTATTTATTGCCTCGGTGCCCTAAACTTGCAGAAATCTTGGGTTTTTTGCCATGCATTCAGCAGTAGAGTCCTCCTTGAATACAGAAACAAATGTATTGTTAGAGGTTTGCTGAAGGTTCCATTTTCAGAGGCTTTGGAAAGACCTCAGACTTCGAAACATTCTTCAGGATCCCCTTCTTCCTTCTCAAAATCGGAGAAGTCGGGGAAAAAAGTTCTGGCTTCAGAGCCGGCATCAGAGCTGCCTAAAAAAATTGTGACAAACCTACTTCAGAACCAAGGGCTCTTGGCTGTGAAAAGGCTACCACTTCGGTTCCATCAGCTGTTACTTAACTGACAGAGTTTCAGGTTAGGATACGGTCCCCTGTATTGGAACCAGTTGCTCCAACCTTAAGATCTCCACTCCTAGAAAGGGCGAGGTCACCTTCATTGTCCTCCCGTTCCTCCAGGAGTCTGTCTGATGATTACATGGAACAGTTGGTGAAGAGACTACTCTGTACACCGGCGCTGGCTAAAATCCTATCGACTCCAACCCAAAAGGAACCAGAGCCGACAAAGGCAACATTTCCTTCTTTGATTCCTCCTCTAACCCATTTGGGGACTTTAGAGCCAACAGACCTCCAACAGGATCATTGGTTCCTACAACTGCTCCGACTACCTTGGTTCCGTCAGAATCTGAGGAGTCTAGGAGCCAAGGTTCTCCCATTGGGTCCGGGGAAGGGAGTCAGATTGAACAGCTGTCTGAGCTGAATCTCCTTCTTAGGGCTTTGGCTACATCATCTTCAGAGCCAACCACTCTGCTTTGCAGTCAGTTTTCTGAGTCTTTGGAACTGGGGACCTCCTTGGAGCGGGGTGAGGGGGCTTTCGAGCTGATGGAGAGTGCTGTCACCCCCGACAGCTCCAATCTTGGGTTCTAGTACTCTTCCCCCAAAAGCGCCTCTGTCAGTCTCAGCACCATCGCTCTCCTCCAATCGTAGAGACTCTAAGCCCCAGGAAGCCCCAGCGGGTGAGACTATCTCTTCAGAAACTTCCCCAGAGTACCCCTCTGAGGAGGTCCCTCAGAAGAGATTATGCAAGAGGAAGCACATAGACACTCCGGATGAGTCCATCTCCTCAGACACAGACCTGCATGACTTGGAAGGGTCCCCACAGTCCCCCTCTGAAGATGTTTCCTTTGCAGACATCCTGGAGATTCTTAAACAGAGGGGTAGCTGGAAGCCCATCAATCCTTCTGAGGATGAGTCAGTGTACCTGGAAGCTTTTGGGTCTCACTCTTCCTCCTCCTGGGTGACTCTCTCTTTCGATCAGCTCCTCAATGTAGTCAGTTGAAAGGTGTGGGGCTCACCAGAGTCTGTAGAACCTGTTCCAAGAAGGCCGAATACATTTATTACAGTGCCCTCTGACAAGGAATTCCTAACAAAAGATGTCCCAGTAGATGCTGTGCTGGTGGCAGCAGCCACCAAAAAGGAATTGTCTGAGACTTTCTCATCTATCCATCTGCTGAATAATGAATCTCGAATGATTGACAGATATGGAAAGTGTATGTTTTCATCAGCAGCCTTCACCCTCAGGTCATTGAATTATTTAACCCACTTTACCAGACTTCAGAGGTATCTCCTGAAGGAGTTGGGAGATACAAGATTCTACAGCAGTGGAGGTTTCAGACAAAGTCACCTCTCAGCTTGCTACCTTAAATTCAGTGGTCAACTCCCCCATGTGGCTTATCTTCTATGCAGCTGATGGAGTGAGTAGGGCAGCAGGTACAGAAATCTCCCTAATGAGACATTCCTGGATGCACTTATATGAGTTTGCTGAGCCCTTCAAGTCTTCCTTTATCAATGCCCCATTCAATGGCTCATCCTTGTTCGGGCTGAAAGTGAAAGAGACTCTGACCAGGTGTGAGCAAGAAAACTCTGTCTGCTGTGGGAGTCTGTTTCTCCCTCCCCAGCAGGCCTTACCCCAAAGGACGGAACAGGGGAAAAATGTGGTTTTATAAGTCCCAAGGAACCTTTCTGGATGCACATGGTGATCCTTCCTCCAGGGGCAGTGGGGGAAATAACAATGGACGACACTGACCTTGCAGGAGAGGGGGTCTGCAGAATCAGGGTGACAGGGATACATTGCTTGGTAGGCCCTTCCAGTACTCCTGAAATGAGGCCCACCTGTCCACCTCTGAAGGCAGTCAGGGGTCACTTGACATTATATCCAAACACCTGGCTAAATATAACAAACGATAAATGGGTACAAGCGATCATATCCAGAGGTTACTACATACCATTTTCCTCTCCCCCTTCAAAAAAAGATCAGTCCCGGATGTTCCACCCACTCAGGAGGACCATGCAATCCTAGAAATCCAAAGGTTGCTAGAAAAAAGAGTCATCCAAGATGTCCCTGCAGACCAAATTGGATCTGGAACTTACTCAAGGTTCTTTTTAGTTTCAAAAAAGACAGGGGACTGGAGGCACATTTTGGATCTTAGCACACTAAACAAATCGGCAAAGATCCGGATGGTGACACTGCAGTCAATACTCCCCTTTCTGGGAAAAGACAATTGGATGTGCTTGATAGACCTCCAGGATGCGTACTACCATATAAAGTTGGACAGGTGATCCCAGAATCAGTTACGTTTTCGGCTGGGAGCCAGTCATTACCAATTTCCAGTTCTGCCCTTTGGTCTCACTACAGCCCCCAGGGTGTTCACCAAATGCATGGCAGTAGTCACGGCTCACTTGAGGTGTCTAGGATTCTGGATGTTTCTGTACTTGGATGACTGGCTCCTAATCACCTCCACTGAGCATCTACTAGCCAGAGCAAGAGGCACCACCATCCACCTTTGATCTCAACTAGGCATTACAATAAATTTTGAAAGGTCTGCCTTATTGCCATCACAGCATATTGTATTTATAGAAGCAGACTTAGACACAAAGGATATGATGGCCAAACTTCCTCCTGACAGGATACAAACCCTACATCAGCAAGGAAAGCTTATTCTAAAAATCCTAGGTACCATGACGGCAGCAATAACTTTTGCACCTCTCACATGCTTACATGTGAGAGTCCTTCAGTGGTTACTTTTCACCCAATGGTCTATGCAGGAGTTACCCATGTCCCACAAGATCATAATAATGGAATCCTGCAAAAGGGACCTATGCTGGTGGCTTCACTCTACTCAGGGGGTTTTGGGCAGATCATTCATTCCTCCACAAATAGCCACAGTTACCACGGATGCTTCCCAGATAGGGTGGGGGGCATTATTTGGGGAAGACTGTCCAAAGAGTCTGGCAAGAATACAAGAACCATTTGCATATCAATGTCCTAGAAATGAGAGCAGTGGTTTTGGCATTCCACACATTCCAGGACTCCCTTCCCCTGGGAACAATTGTAATCCAGACAGACAATATGTCAGTCGTGTGGTACATAAACAAACAAGGAGGAACCAGATCTTACCCCTATGTTGACAAGCTCAAAGAGTGTGGCAGTGGTCAGTCTCTTCCCAACGTTTTCTGCTAGCAATGCATATCCCGGGGAAATCCAGCATGATAGCAGAAAAACTAAGCAGAGCTATTCTAATGCCTCACGAGTGGTCCCTAAAACAACAGATTGTGAACCAGGTTTTTCACAAGTGGGGCCAGTTTTGCTGCGACCTCTTTGCCATGTCCATGAATGCCAAATGCAGCAGCTACTTTGCCCTGATCCCGCCTCCAGGGGAGTCACCAATGGATACACTCATACATGATTGCCCCCGGGCCTCCTTTATGCTTTCCCTCCTTTCCACTTGATCCCCAAAGTTCTGCAGAACGCCAACACATTGAGAAGCAGTCTGATACTTATCACCCCATACTGGCCTCGTCAGATTTGGTTCCCCTTCTTATGACCCCATCTACAAGAGGATCCATGGATTCTGGACCCAGTCCCAGACCTCCTGACGCACCCATCAGGGATACTCTATCCCTCACTCAAAACCCTCAAACTGACAGCATGGCTTCTCCTCTTCCAATTTTAGCCAGGCTTCCAGACTTATCCCTGATGTGAAACATATTCTGATATCATCCCATAAGACAACAACTAGGAAGCTTTATGAAAGAAAATGGAAGAGGTTTTCTTATTGGGCTCAAAACAATCACATTGATCCCTTCAGTGCTCCTGTATCATCTATTTTGGACTTTCTAGCAAAACTTTTCAATGAAGGTACAGCTGCAGCAACCATACGAGTACATACAATTGACTATTTATAACTATCACATTGGAGAAATGGGCTTCAAAATGATGTCCCGTAGACTGTGCAAGGCCTTTGTGAGAGGATCCTTTATGTTAAGCCCCCCCAGTGAATGAACCACCAACTCCTTGGGATTAGTCCATTCTAATCCTTCCTCCTTATGAACCAGTTTTATCTTGTCATCTGAAGTTCCTAACGTGGAAAAAAGTATTTTTGTTGGCCATCACATCAGCTAGGCATATGCTCTGCCTACTTGGTTTTCCATAAGGATAGAGTTTCCCTTAGAACTAATCCATCATTCCTTCCGAAAGTTTGTTCCGAGATGAACCTGAATCAATCTATTGACACAAGGCAGAGTACAAATTACACCAATTGGATGTACACAGGCAACTAAGATTCTACCTGGACAGGACTAAACAATTCAGAAAATCAGATCAGCTGTTTGTATCCTTTTCAGACAAAAGAAAGGGTGCTCCAGTATCAAAAGTCACTCTGTCTAAGTGTCTGACTGATACTAATTCCTACTCATATACCTCTCAAAATAATCAATTGCCTGGTAAGATAAAAGGTCATTCAACAAGAGCCATTGCCAGCTCATCTGCTTTTCAGGCTAGATTACCTATGGATTCAATTTGTGCTGCAGCCACATGGGTAAGGTCTCATACCTTTATCAATCATTACAAAGTAGATTTGGTCTCCCAGAACAGGGCTTCCTTTAGATCTACTGTTCTGAATAGTTTGTTCCTTGAGCCACCCAAGAAAGAAAGTGCTAGGGACGCTGTCCCAACCATCAAAGAATGAAGGTGAGATAGGACAACATAACATAAAGACATTATGTACTTACCATAATGTTCCATGTTTGTTGTCCATCTCGCCTTCATTCTTGCGCCCCACCCTCCTTCCCCAACCTTCACTCCTGGAGGATCGAGAGGTCTATGTTGGATTTGTAAATTGTGATCTTGGATGTCCTTCCTCAGTCTTATACAGCACATGTTGCAGCTGTGATTTTTGTATATAGATGTTATCTTAGTACTATTTAGTAATTGCAAACAAGATCTGGCAGTTCTTCCCTAGGCATGATGGGATAGGGTATAGCCTCGAGCCAGTAGAAGGTCTTAGTACTATTTAGTAATTGCAAACAAGATCTGGCGGTTCTTCCCTAGGCATGATGGGATAGGGTATAGCCTCGAGCCAGTAGAAGGTCTCGAACTTTAGTATAGGCTGAGTCGGAACCGATTCTCGGTTCCAACCCAACCAGCAAACAATGAAAGTGAGACGGACAAAAAACATGGAACATTATGGTGAGTACATAACTATTTTCATGTCAGTTTTGTCCTGTTTTCAATTTAAAGAGTCCAGAGTGTGACATGAGACCAAAAATAATACTGTACTACTGCTGCCTGTGTTTCTGCTATGTTATAAATCTTGCTCCTGAATCATCATTTAACTGCAAGCTTCATTTCCCAGGCCTGGCCTCTCTTATGAAGTGTCTTCCTCCAACAATTTTTTTCTAACGTTTTGTGATAATTTTCATTTTTTTCCTGAAAGGCAAAGGAAAATAGCATTTCTGCAGAAAAGATAGGTCAGTGATCCTGTTGGTCGTTTTGTTTTTATTTTTATGCAGTTGTGAAATTCAAAATCATCGGTGGGATTCAGGAAAGCTTACCATGAAGGGGAAGCCATGAAGTGTCCATTTTCCATCTAGTGTAAATGTTTCTGAGTCTTAGCTGCCCTACCACTGAGATTTTCCACCAGTGGGGACCTCAGTGTGTCAGGTGGTCTCACAGGTAGAGCTGCATGACAATGCAGTGGGACAGGTAGTGATAGATTGCAGGTGTAAAGGTCCTTACCGATAATCCATGAAGATCTTCAGAACTCTAGCCATGGATTACCAATAACTTTCTAGTCTATGTATTTTTGCTAAGAGCTGTTTGCAATATAAGAAAGAATAACCCAGGGGCAGGCAGATATTTACATGTTTCCCCATCCACAAGGAATGAGGGTGCCAATCCAGGCGTGAACCCAGTTTCCAATTCACTCATCCAGATTACTCTTGAAGTAAGTAAGGGATGTATTTTGTTTTACATGTAGAGAAAGAAAATTCTAGAAAAGTAGTATTCTTTGTGAGACATATCTATTCCCCCTCACATGTTGTATTTGAGTTGCACAAGAGGATGAGATTTCCTGGGTAGGTATTTCTGCCACTATTAAATCTGAAAGGATGGAGTCAGTAGAACCTCTGTAAGCAAGACAAAGATCACCCCTCAGTAGCTTGTAAGATACCAAAAAGACAGACAGAGCTTTGAGACAATCAGTGTAGTTTGTGATTTAGACTCATGATTTTCTTAGAAATCCATATGCTGTCACCAGGAGATGCCAGCAGCTCTCATAATTACTCAACAACATAAAATTGTGTATTTTGAGAGAGAAAAAAAGACCACAGTAAAAATATGGAGGTTACCCGTTCACCATCATGGAAGTACTAGTGGTGCAGGTATGTGTGTGTGTGTGTGTGTGTGTGTGTGCGTGCGTGCGTGCGTGTGTGTGTGTGTGTGTGTGTGTGTGTGTGTGTGTGTGTGTGTGTGCGCGCGCGCGCCTGGTTAATTGCTCTTTGGGGGTAGATAGAACATCAAAAGTCTGGATCTGTGGGCAATTGGGAGGAAGTGAATGTTTCTGTGAATGAGACTGACTGAGGGGGTTGTTTCTTGACAGGTGGATGAATGTATTTAGGGGGAGAATTCTGGGAGTTTGCGTACGTGCATGGGTCTATACATGTTTGTGTGCAAGTGTAAGAAGGTGCTTTTGTCACTGCGATGCATAGTCCTATAGGGAGAACACTACTGCCATAAACTTGAAGAACTCTAGCATTGGATAGTTTGTTATTCAGAGACTTGCTAATGAGCCACTAAACAACACACCCGATACACTTGTAATAGGTGACTCTATCGTCAGGCACACTGACGTCCCGCTCACCAGGTTGAACAAGGAGAAGGTCACGGTGAGCTGCCTGTTGGGCACTAGGATCCGCCACATAACACAAGCACTTAGGTCACTCCAAGGCAAGTACAAATATGACTCAGTCATTGTCCTTGCTGGTGTGAATGACCTGAAACGTACCTCCCTGGACTACATGAAAAGAGACATAGAGGAGCTCTCTGAGCATGTAGCCCAGGCCAGTATGACCCTGACCTTGAGTAGCATCTTACCCTCACCAAGAATGATGCCACAATATGAAGACAAGATGATCAATTTCAACAACTGGCTTAAGTATTGGTGTCATTCAAAGGGGATCCAATGCCTGCCTGCCTGGGATGACATGCTCGACAAGTCACAACGCTTCGCTAGGGACGGCTTGCACCTGTCACCCCTGGGCTTTCGGATATTGCCAAAGGCTCTTGCCACCCCCATAGTGCCTTTTTTAGGCAAGGCTCAAAAGACAAACCCACCTCCATAGGTATCACAAGGGATAAGAAACTAAGAGTAATACTACTCAATGCCAGAAGTCTAAACCTCAAGATGCATGCACTCGAAACTCTCCTTAGCATGGAGAACATCGATATCTGTGCAGTAACAGAAACCTGGTTCAAGGCTCCAGAGAGCACCCCAGCATTACCAGGTTATACCTCATACCATGTTTTTTGGCCCCAAAACTTGGACCGAACCACAAAAGGAGGGGGAGTATCAATATTCGTCAAAGATACCCACACCTCCAGGTTGGTGGCACAGCACGAAGCATCAGAGACTATCCATGTGTAACTAACAGTGGGTAAAACTGCCTTCCAGTTTATAGCTTGCTACAGACCACCCTCCCAAACCCAGGAACCCCACTCGGCCTTCCTGAGAACACTGGAAAATATGAAGGTCTCTCCAAACACCATTATATTGGGCAACTTCAACTACCCTAACAGACTGGGAGCATTACTCTAGCTCCAACACCCTAGCCCGAAGGTTCCTAGAATTTATAAACTCAAATGCTATGGAACAACTTGTTGCCACTCCCACAAGAGGGGAAAACATACTGGACCTGATCATCACCAACTTGGGGACTCTATGCTCCAGACCAGAAGTGTATCCCTCACTGGTAAGATCAGACCATAAACTAATCTCACTAGATATTCACAGCCCGTTCCCAGCCCCTGCCCAGAAAACCACAGTGAAAAACTTCTCTAAAGCAAATTTCACACTCCTCAAAACCAAGGTGGAATCCTTCAAAGCCCCCGGGCCTGTGGAAAATACGGCCCAGACTGCAGAATCCTTTATAAACGCATTCTATGAACACCTTCAGGAATTCATGGATCATGCAATCCCATATAAAACCAAGACCCAATCCTCCAAAGTTAGGCATCCTGTCTGGTGGACCCCAGCCATAAACAAACTATACAATAGAAGGAGGAAGCTACTACATGATAGAGAAAAATCCCAAAAAGGGAAGGCATCTCTGATCAGTATTAGCAAAAAACTACGGGCACTCATAAAATCGTCTAAGGCCACCTTCGAGAGAAAAATTGCACAGGACACTAAGGATAATCACAAGGCTTTCTTTAGTTATGTTAGGAACCTGGGTGGGAATTCCCAGATATGCTCAGAATTAGTCCAAAATGACAAAAAATACACCGAACCCACAGACATTGCCAACATCCTAGCTGACAGGTTCAGCGGAAACTCCCCCCCCCCTTCCCCACCAAAAGGGCAAATATCTATCCCAGCAGAGTGCTGCCCTCCCTGACATCTCAGATGCTCAGGTAAGAGCCACCCTCTCCAAAGCAAAAAACACAGCATCAATGGGACCAGATGGTGTCCCGGGCTGCGTTCTACATGAACTCCAAGAAGAACTAAACCCAAACATAAAACTACTGTTCAATCTCAGCCTTACTACAGGATATGTACCCAAAGAGTTGTGTACAGCAACAGTGGTCCCTCTCCACAAAGGTGGTGCCTCAACGGATCCTGGAAACTATTGCCCCATAAGCTTGACTAGCTTGGTATGCAAAGCTATGGAAAGGATCATCATGGACCTCATAAATAAAGATATTGGGGACCTACAGACACTGGATCCTACCCAGTTTGGCTTTGTTAAGGACAGATCCTGCCTCTTAAACCTGATTGATTTCTTTGAAACAGTCACCAAGGCCATTGACGAGGTGAAGGTAGTCCACACAGCCTACCTGGACCTTGCAAAAGCCTTTGATACAATACCCCACTCGGGCATTATAGATAAGCTCACCAGCTTAAATATAAACTCCTATGTCACTAGATGGGTTGCAGACTGGCTCAAGGACAGAACCCACATGGTTAGAATTGCTGGAGCCATGTCAGACTCCAAACCAGTTACAAGTGGCATCCCACAAGGCTCAGTCCTGGGACCTCTCTTGTCCGGTATATATTTCTCGGAGGTACAGGCTAACATGGAAGGACTGTGGCTGACCAAGTTCGCAGATGACTGCAAACTGGGCGCCATAATAGACTCTCCAGCCAACACAAGCATCCTACAAAAGGGCCTCATAGAAACAGACAACTGGTGCCATAGCCATGGCTTCAAGCTAAATGCCAAAAAGTGTATAGTCATCCCCTTTAGCAAAAACAAAGTGCCCACAAATTACCACATAGGTGGTAATCCATTAAGTACGGAAGAAGTAATTAGGGACCTGGGGACCCAAGTTGATAGCAATCTCTCATTTGAGAACCACGTGGCCAAAGTGGTTAGAAAAACATTTTATATAGCCCACCTAATCATGAAGGGATTCACATCTAGATCAGGGGAGGTCATCATGCCTCTTTACTCATCCCTCATCAGGCCCATAATTGAGTACAATGCCCCTTTTGGGATGTACCTTACCAGACACCTGCTGCAACTGGAAAGACCCCAAAAGTACCTCACCAAGAGGATTAAAGGGCTCAAACAGATGCCATATGCTGCCCGGTTAAAGAAACTCCAGCTCTACTCAGTGGCATACCACCTGCTCAGAGCCGATCTGTGCCTGACGTATAAAGCCATGTTCAACCCGGAATTAATGGACATGCTGCACCTCAGAAAATCGAAATCCCATCGAGCTACACGCACAAGAGACTTGAACCTCAGCACTGAAATAAATAGGACATGCTGGAGGAACAGATTCATAACCCAGAGGCTCCCTTCACTCTGGAATAAAATCCCAGTCCAGGTTAGGCAGAGTCCTTCATTGACTCTCTTCAAGAGGAATCTTGATGAGTGGATGGGAGATAGTAGGTTTACCCCGGGTATCACTTCTGTGTCACTGTTAGACAGAGGCACAGTATACTAACCTCGAAAAAGGGCATAGCAAAATTCATTTAAAATGGGTGGCGAAAGCCAAACACACTCTGGCTAGGCTTCTAAATGCCCTAGGGCAGATAGCCTAGTATGAACCTATGAACCTATGAACCTATAATGAGGACTTTTATCATTGGTGTCATATCTATCTCTGAATTGTGTTTTCTCAATGTCAAGCAATGTTTTTTCTTTCATGTTCTTTTTCTAATTTCTGTTTTAATAATTATTTTATTTCCATTGTTAACTTCAGCCAGTAAACTAGCACAAGCTTTCTGTTCTATTTTTTGTCACATTTTCATTGCTTTCTTTATTTACAAACTCTACTTTTAAATAAAATGTCTGTTTTTTTTATGATAGCATAATGGAGGACACTTGGCTCAAGTTTACTTGGCAGAGGTCAAATCCCCTAGAGTTGCTAGCTATACAGTTGCCTCTACATAGATTAGAAAAAAGTAACATTCTTTAGAAATCCTGCAGAAATACAAATAAAATAAATTTCAGAAAAATGTTAAGCCACGGTGGTGCAGCGGTGGCGTTGTTGCCTCACAGCAAGAGGTTCTCCTGTTCGATTCTTGGCTGGAATGCGGGGAGTGCCTTCTGTGTGGAGTCTGCATGTCCTCCCCGAGGTTGGGTAGCGTTCAAAAGACATGCGTAAAAGGGCGTGCCTTCGTTGAAGGTTGGACTTCGAGCTGGCACCTCGGTATTTGTGAAAATCTACTGCCAATCATTAGCAGACTGGAGTTCCGCTGTGGCAACCCCTAACTGGGAAAAGCCAAAAGACAAACAACAACAACAAGTTATTAAAACCTTTCACTACCACACTGCAGTCTTCCAGAGTGGTTATCAGTCAGATGCAGGAAAAACTGCATTCAAATGTAATAATATAATGCTTCCTAATCACTTACTGGTGTATAGTTCTACTACTGAGATTTCTGAAAATGAAATATTTCAAAGAAATACTGCAGTTACAGTGCACTTTGTTTATTGATTAGTCTTTTTCAACTTACAGTGCTGTGTCACATTTACTAATTTTCTACGCAAAAAAAAAAAAAAAAAGTCATAATGTGACTGGAAATAAATTGCTATTATCTACCCTCTTTCCATAGATCTGAGCTCTGAAGATGCATTGAGATGGATCGTAAATGTTAGACTTAGTAAACTGTTCTCTGGTTAGTGGAATTTTATCTGAATACATAGAAAGAACTAAATAAAAGGTTAAGTTTTACATCTCCACAGTGAAAGACCATAGTCCGGATCTGCAAATTAAATGGCAATATCCCAAGTTTATCTCAGTAGTTTTATTCAAGGCTTATGTTAAACAAACATAAATACTCAGGTACAGTAAACTCTTAGTTAAGCAGAACTCAACCAACTCTCATGCAACCAGAAAAAAAAATCGAAGAAATACGGTAGTCAGTTTATCATGTGTTGCACTTTCTGCCCCCCCCCCCCTGCAGAAACATACCTTATGTTTTTAGTTTTAGAGTTTTAAAAAGGAAGATACAAATAAATTCCCTCTCTCCCCAACCTGAGAACAAGTCAAATCAAACATGTCAAATCAAACAAGTCAAACGCTAAAATGTCAACACTTGCTCCATACTCAGTCAGTTTGTTTCAGATTGCACAAAAGAAAAACGAAGCCCAGAGACATACAATAAAGCTCCCAGTTGGCAAAAACTGTTCAGTTACTTAACTACACTGAGAATTAAGTAACTGAACAGATTCTGCCAACTGGGAGTTTATTGTACGCCTCTGGGCTTCGTTTTTCTTTTGTTTTTATTGTTTTTTGTGGAGCCCTTGCGCTTTCTTTGGGTTGTATCAGATTGTACATTCTCTCTCTCTGATGTCACACACGCACACACACACACACATGCACACACACACACACATACACACACACACACACACACACACACACACACACACACACACACACACACACACACACACACACACACACACACACAGTCTCTTCAGCTTTCATACATGCATTCACTTACTCTTTGTCTCTCCAATCTCTCACACACACTCTCTTCAGCTTTTATACATCTCTACAGTCTCTCACACTCAGTCACTATTGCTTTCATACATGCATTCACTCACTCTTTGTCTCTCCAATCTCTCACACACACTCTCTTCAGCTTTTATACATCTCTACAGTCTCTCGCACTCAGTCACTATTGCTTTCATACATGCATTCACTCACTCTTTGTATCTCCAATCTCTCACACACACTCTCTTCAGCTTTTATACATCTCTACAGTCTCTCACACTCAGTCACTTTTGCTTTCATACATGAATTCACTCACTCTTTGTCTCTCCAATCTCTCACACACACTCTCTTCAGCTTTTATACATCTCTACATTCTCTCACACTCAGTCACTATTGCTTTCATACATGCATTCACTCACTCTTTGTCTCTCCAATCTCTCACACACACTCTCTTCAGCTTTTATACATCTCTACAGTCTCTCACACTCAGTCACTATTGCTTTCATACATGCATTCACTCACTCTTTGTCTCTCCAATCTCTCACACACACTCTCTTCAGCTTTTATACATCTCTACAGTCTCTCACACTCAGTCACTATTGCTTTCATACATGCATTCACACACACTCTCTCTCTCTATTCAATTCATTCAATTCAAATCCACTCAGCGTGCCACTGAAAAGCATTCTCCATGCCACACTTTCTGGTGGAAATATAAGTTTAAGATATTATTATTCCAGTCAGGCTTTTATTACTGTATTTCAGTATTAAAATCAAATCAGTACAGTGTTTATGCTATGGTATAATATAGTATAGGGTACAGTATTTGTGTGGTCTATTTTTAATAGTAACTCTCAGGCAACCAGAAACTACACACCTGGCATCTACCAATCACCATGGGTGCCGGTTAAGTGAGAGTTTACTGTATAACATTTGTTTAAGTATCCTGAAGTAATCTGCAGTTTGGTACCAACATGAGTTATGTAATATCTTTTTTTTTTGTTAGATAAAGAAGCCTGCAAATTAAAACCCCTTACTTGTGAAAAGATGTTTTTAAAATGTCCTGGGAATTTTTTTTCCCCATTTTTATGATATACTCAAAATGGAACAATTCCTGGAATATAATTGTGTCACTTAATAGGCAGAAGAACTTTTTTTAATTATGTCAACATGATCCTGTAGGTTAAGTGATTAGATTATAGATTTATATACATGTTCATTAATATTATGATATGTTTTATACGGGTCTACTTTGTTTCATGGAATCTCATTTCACTGAATTTCATTTCACCCCGACCACATCACTGAAAACACAAATTGCTGAAGACTAATTTCACTGAATCTCATTTCACGGAACTGAAGTTAGTATATATATATATATATATATATATATATATATATATATATATATATATATATATATATGTGTGTGTGTGTAAAGTACTATAAGGCAAGTGAAAAGTATATGCCTTTTTCCACACTGTAGTGCGATCCTGGAGTTAGTATATATAGTTAGGGGGTGTGTGGGTGGTGAGGCACTGTTTCTACTCCAGTATTCTCATGGACTGCAAAATTAGCAACCATGTGAAGGATCTCAGCTTCTGTAACTTGCACCTGTGATTTTATCCTTTCTGCTAATATTCAAGAGTGTGACCATAAGTGATACCTGAGGCATAGATTAGCTAGTAATTTAAAGCTTTAAAGCTTCATTCTATGACTGGGCTGAGTGCCCATAGGATGTGGGAGATTCCAAATATCTCAGAATATAGAATGTACACATGAAAAGAAGAGAAAAGGTTTTTGAAATGGTAAGATACAAATACTATGGGTCTTTAAGCATCCCAGTTATAAATTGTAATTTCATACCCTATTTATTAAGTTATTTTGGACAGTGGAGAATGTGCTGTCTATGTATAATTATATACATTTTATCATGATACTATTCAATTCAATAATCACATGCATATATAAAGTACATTATAGTTATTAACTTTGAAATTGTTTAAAGTGTTTATGCCTTTAAGTACTCCTGTTTTCAAATTCGCAATGGTTTTTGGCGCCTAAATTTACATAAAACATGAAGCAGTGGCTGATGTTATTTGTTCTGATGAAGTCTGCCTTTTGGCGGATGAAAGCGCTTAACAAACAGTGATTTTTGTAGTGGAATATGTTCTTGTCGTGAATTTTATTGTTTTGTGTTCATTAAAGTGTTTTTTGTTGGGAAGCTGCGTTTAGCCTTTATTACCGTATACCAGACCA
The DNA here is from genome assembly GCF_019279795.1 of Protopterus annectens. NCBI lineage: Eukaryota > Metazoa > Chordata > Ceratodontiformes > Protopteridae > Protopterus > Protopterus annectens. The sequence goes on along the minus strand of NC_056738.1, from coordinate 557,004,504 downwards.
GTTGGGTCTTTTTATTGTGAGTGGAGTTCACTTTACTGCTTTACTTAGTTGTTGTGCTCGACATGGCTGGAAATGGTGAGGAATCGCAGGAAGTCCCAAACGGTGAGGAGCTCAGACTACTCAGAGCGGAAGTGTCGGGGTTGTACACGGAAGTCAGGAAGTTGACGGAGATGTTTAATAGCCTTATGGAAGCCTCCAAACAAACTGCTGTAACTGAGAATTTACCGATTGCATCTTCCGGTAAGCATTGCTGTTCCAAAAAAGAAATTATTCTGACCATTGACACTAGTTTGGATACAGAAATACCTAATGGTCAACGATGTACTGAGCTGAGTGTATCGGACACTCGGCATGGGTCGTTGGAAATGCTGCCTACGGAGGACAAATTCGTGTTGTCCCCTGACAAGGATTTTACATTTGACTTTAGTTTGCTGCATAACCATGCTGATTCAGAGAGCCAAGGGGCCAAACCAAAGACATATCCTATCTTCAAAACATACTCGACGGTTGGAAAAAAGGACACTTGTTCAAATAAAGGTACTGTGAAAAACAAAACTGCAAGTCCAAAAAAGGACGTTTGTTTTGATAAAGGCATAGAATTTAAACGGAAAAAAGACAGTAAGACCAATTATCACAACAATGATGTCTTTAATCAATTTTTAAGTGATGAATGTAATTTTGACAATGTATACCAAGTACCTTCATCTCATTCAAGGAATATGAACAAGAATAGTATTAAGGACATGATTTTTAATTTTGGTAAAAAATTATCTTTTATTAAAAATATTAAGGTGGATAATGCCTACTTGTCTAAATGTATTGACATACAAGTAGTACCAAAGGGTCTTAGATTTTTTAAACTCCCTATGGGGTTGACTTATAGTGACAGTGTTAAATTTGAATTTAACAACCTGTTTGATGATTTTGGATTTCAGTATATGAAATTATTAATGAAACATAATGATGAGAAATTGACTACTCTCATAAATGAAGTGGAAATTATTAATGAAAGTATTTTACAACACTGTGATTTCCAGGCATGGAAAGATTTATATGAGAAGCAATTTTTTTCAGCAGATAAACAAGCATTTAATATTCATAGCAGAAAGAATGGGAAACTGGATCGTGATGTAGAAGCTTATCAGCTTCAGAAAGCTTACATTTGGCCTCAGGAAAGGAAGTTAGTATATATGGACAGGAGATTTAGTGAGAGAGAGGGGAGAGAAGAGAATAAAGAAAATTTTCAAGGGGGCAGATATCACCCAAATTTCAGAAAGAATTATCACAGTCACAATCAAGTAAACAGGAAATTTTAGAGGAGACGTCACCTCGAGTGACCTCTACAACTACTGAAGTATCTAATGTGCATAAACAGAATATTGATGAAGAATCTCTCAATGTCGTTCATTATGAGCATATTTCGAGCTCATACAACGGCTTTAAAGTATATAATTATTCTGATTATTCTATACAAACAGAGTTTTACAGTCTTTTAGCGAAGGGTATGAAGTTTATACCTAATTACAAGTTTTCATTGGTGGATACCATTAAACAAATCAAATTATTTTGTAGAAAATTAAATCTTGTGATCCAATTTGACCAAGTGGAGGATAATCAAGTTATAGCCAATAGAGAATTAAAGAAAAAAAGTACGTATATGCCTATCAGTAATCCCATCATTAACAATTATGAAAAGATGGTATGTAAGGAGATATATTGGTATAATAAAAATTATATAAGAAACAAAGATCAAACACATAAGCCTGAGGACAATTTAACTGCAAAAGAAAGGAAATGTCTGGATGAATTAATTAATAACAAAGATATCAGAATAATGAAACCTGATAAAGGGAGTGGAGTTGTTATTTATTCTAATTCAGCATACAAGGTAGCTATTCACAATATCCTCTACGACTCAGGGAATTACGAAGGTATATCAATGAATGAAGTACATACAGGATATAGGACAATTGATTTAGCCATAGAAGAATATTTATTGAATAACAGACTTACACAGGATATTTATGAATTTATTCGTATTGAATATCCTATCATGGCCCACATTGTGGGAATACCAAAAATTCATAAATCTATACTTAACCCACCATTCAGACCCATCATATCTGGGTCCAAATCTAAAACTTTTAACATAGGGCTAGTTATAGATAGATGGACTAAACACACTTACAAAAATATCCCACATCTTATCATTGATTCATGGGACTTTCTAGGCAAACTGTCGCCAACCCTATGGAATATGGAATATAAATTTGTTACGATAGACGTTTGTGACTTATTTTCCAGCATCCCCAAGGAAGAAGGATTGGATTTTTTTTGTAATAGCTTTAGGAGCTATTCTAGTTTAAGTTGGGACAGGATAGTCCTAATACTAAATATGATGTCATTAGTCCTGGACCACAATTACATTGCATTTGAGGGAGAAATTTTTAAACAAAGTAAAGGGGTAGCTATGGGTGCATCATGCGCACCCATATTTGCTAATTTGGTGATGCTGGATTGGGAGACTAAATATGTATTTAATAGTGAATATTCGTCCAACATTATCTTTTATGCAAGATTTTTAGACGACATTTTTATTTTATGGAAGGGATCGAATGATGACATTACTAAATTTGTGGAATACATTAATGGTACTACTCATTTTTTAAACTTTACTTTTAACTTTAGTGATAGTGGTATCCCATATTTAGACACATATGTTTATAAAACACATAATAATGAATTTGCCTCTAAGGTTTTTAGAAAGAGTACTCATTCCAATGATTATGTTTATTATACAAGTAATCATCCACGTCATATATTCAAGAATATTATAAAAGGACAGTGTATTAGGGGAGCGAGGATGTCATCTACAAGAAAGGAAATGGAGATTGAGATGAAACTCATCAGACAACTCTTCCTAGATAGAGGATACCCTACACATCTTATTGATGACACGATCAATTATGTTTCTACTCAATGGGATTATAAGTACATTCCATTAATAGGGAAGTATGCATCCAATGTGAAGATAGGACCTACAAGTAGCTTTCCAGCAGGTAGGGTATGTGTTCTTACCTATACTCCCTATGTTGATAGCATTAAGGAGATATTGACAAGACATTGGGATATAGTGACAGTATCGGATGCATATAAGGAGAAAATAGGACTCTACCCAAAAATTGTATATAAGACCGCCCCTAACCTTAAGAAATTACTTGAAAAAGTAGGGCATGATGAAAGTATTAAAAAGAATACATATAACCCTACAAAGAGATGTGGGAGATGTAAACAATGTAATCATATTAACAATCAGTCTTACATAAAATTGGAAAATGTGAATGGGACGAGGATTAAAAGTATGAATGGTAATTGTTATACTAAACAGGTGGTGTATTTAGCGAAGTGTACAGAATGCCCTGCATTCTATATAGGAAAAACTGAAAGACAATTGAGGCAACATATTTATGAACACTATTACAAGATCAAATGTAAAGATTTGAACAATGCGCTATACAAACACATCAGTGAGGCAGGGGAACATCATTCTTTCCAGTTCTCAATTATTGATAAAGAGTATTTAAACCCATTGGGTGGGGACTGGAAAACTAGATTAGCATGCAGGGAAAGTAATTGGCAAATTTTAACTGATGCCACAACTAAACCTGGCCTCAATGAATATATTAGTATTAAGCCATTCTTATTAATGCGATAGTTACACCTGTACCAATCATACATTGTTTTTATTAATCATTTTTAACTAACTATTTTTAATTAACTATTTATGTATTATATGATGTATTATATGACTATTTTTATGAATTTTTTATGAATTATTATGTATTTATTTGAAACAGAACATACAATCATATACATATACATATATTTATATTTATATTTATTTATTTCTATATACATCTACATACATATTTTTATATATATATTTTTATTTATAATTAATATAATTCATTATTATATGATATTTATACTAATTTTTTAGATTCTAAACTAGTTATTTCATACTATATTATATTATTTTTTATGTTATTTATTAATAGTAGTTAGCGTATATTGAGTGCCCATAGGATGTGGGAGATTCCAAATATCTCAGAATATAGAACGTACACATAAAAGAAGAGAAAAGGTTTTTGAAATGGTAAGATACAAATACTATGGGTCTTTAAGCATCCCAGTTATAAATTGTAATTTCATACCCTATTTATTAAGTTATTTTGGACAGTGGAGAATGTGCTGTCTATGTATAATTATATACATTTTATCATGATACTATTCAATTCAATAATCACATGCATATATAAAGTACATTATAGTTATTAACTTTGAAATTGTTTAAAGTGTTTATGCCTTTAAGTACTCCTGTTTTCAAATTCGCAATGGTTTTTGGCGCCTAAATTTACATAAAACATGAAGCAGTGGCTGATGTTATTTGTTCTGATGAAGTCTGCCTTTTGGCGGATGAAAGCGCTTAACAAACAGTGATTTTTGTAGTGGAATATGTTCTTGTCGTGAATTTTATTGTTTTGTGTTCATTAAAGTGTTTTTTGTTGGGAAGCTGCGTTTAGCCTTTATTACCGTATACCAGACCAGTCGGGTCTTTTTATTGTGAGACTAATTTCACTGAATCTCATTTCACGGAACTGAAGTTAGTATATATATATATATATATATATATATATATATATATATATATGTGTGTAAAGTACTATAAGGCAAGTGAAAAGTATATGCCTTTTTCCACACTGTAGTGCGATCCTGGAGTTAGTATATATAGTTAGGGGGTGTGTGGGTGGTGAGGCACTGTTTCTACTCCGGTATTCTCATGGACTGCAAAATTAGCAACCATGTGAAGGATCTCAGCTTCTGTAACTTGCACCTGTGATTTTATCCTTTCTGCTAATATTCAAGAGTGTGACCATAAGTGATACCTGAGGCATAGATTAGCTAGTAATTTAAAGCTTTAAAGCTTCATAGCTTCATTCTATGACTGGGCTGTCACTTTACAATTCCACAAAAAAGGTCAGCACTACTAATATATATTGGCATAAAACTGTGCCCAAAGTTTATTGCAGTATTGTAAAACATCTAACTGGAAATGAAGGCTTGGGAACAAACCAATCTGCCTAGGGACATCTTTGGTGAGGGTTAGAGAGAGTTAAATTGTGGTGGGGTGGTTGGAGTTTGTTGTGGAATGGGGTTTAATATTAAGGAACAGAGATAGGTTTGATTGGGTTTTAGATTTTGGCAAGGGAAGGGTTAATTTGTTAAGGGGACTTTAAAGGAAGGGAGGTAGTTCTAGGGTAGAACTTAGGTGTTTTATAGGAGTGTAACTGAGAAGAAGAAGAATTATATCTTGGCATGAACTTGCTAAGGCAAGTGTTACTTCCAAGAACGACTGTAGGAATTCCTGGAGAACAGGTAGGCTCAGGTTAATGGTGAGTGGTGGGTTGTCAATAGCAGGTGGTTTGTTTGTTTAATTTTGTTTCTCTTCTCCTCAAGTATGTTTATCCTTTCCCTGGTTATTAGCATCCCCTTGCTGTTAGGTGCTTTGGGAGACTTTAGGCAGGGGATATTTGATTTTCCTCATTTTATTTGGCTGAGCTGTTGTGGAGATTTCTTGGTTTCATGAATTGTTGGTATTTGCAGTTTTGAGGCATAAAGCGCAGTGGTTTTGGTCATGTGGCTTGGTCCACTTGTCAGTTGGTTGTTTCACTGGCATTTGTCTAGTGGTGGTGTGTGTTTGTTGAGGAAGCGCTCGAGTCATTTGTTGATGAGAGTGGGACAGTGGAATGAGTGGACTGGTCCCCAATTTGTGTGTGGTGTGACGTCAGGAGTTTCCCAGTTATAACAGCCTTTCTGTGCATGCTTAGTGAAGCTCTGATGGTCATGGGTGGGGCGGGGGAGTTGGTGTTCTTTCAATGTTGTATAGGTGTGACATCCCCCTTCACTGCATGGGTGATCGGTAGACCATCTGTGGAGTTATTAAACAAATAAATAAAGAAAGAAAGAACATATACAAAGCAACAAACCATACCTCTCATATGGGGTTGGTATAATTGTTAAGGTCCTTACCTCACAGATACAAGATACATGTTTTGATTATGCTTTGACTGTACAGAATTTTGCAGGGTCCGGATGCTACTTCATGTTTTGGTTCACCTGCATAACATTGCGGTTCTGGTTAAGCTGTGGCAAATTAAAAAAAAAATTGTTCCATGTAAAGCCTCATAGAGTGCAGGAATGCAAACCAGTTCCCATTCACTCAGTTAGATGACTGTATCCCAGACTGCAGTACACAAACCATTCCACATGCACGTTAAGAATAATGATAGACATTCGAGTTTGGACATCATGCCTGTCATGGAGTTCATGCTAAGGCAAGACCTGTTATTCTATCAACTTTCTAAGTTTGAGGGAGAAAGGTTGGAAATTGTCCCTAATTTGGGTTGTCATCTTACTTTTATTAATGGCGTTGTCCATATTTCTGGTTTTAAGAGGTTGAGAATAATGTAACTAGCATTTGCAGGAGGGCACAGATAGGGGCTCACTATTAACATTGCTCTTAAAGTTGGAGGAATGCTTGTGTCAAACCAAACAAACCAATTCCACAGCAGTTTTAGTTTGTGAATTGTTCTGAAGAAGTCCTGATACAGGGAAGAAAGTGCTTAACCATTGTGGAGAATTCTGCTTGAATAAACTGACACTAGTTTCTACCTGCTGTGGAATTGGTTTGTTTGGTTTGAGTCTTGTTCCTGTGGTATTTTTGGGAGTACTTGTGTGTCAGGAGTGGGGTTGACAGGCAGTTTCCGGGCAGTGTAGGGTTGGAGGTTTCAGTGGATAGAATTATTTAGTTGACTGTACTCGCGTGCTTGGTTCAGAGATTGGCAGGGGCCATTTCAAAGGTAGTTAGCTTTTTCCCATGAAGTCTTATGTGTCTCTCTTTTGTTTCAGGTGGTGAATATGTAGAGTTTGTGGTAATGTTGGGAGGCCATTGTGGCACAGATGGAAGAGCTGTTTCAGGGGGTGCCTAATGCTGAGTCCACCATGGTAGATGATGTGCGCAGGTCTAGTTGGAAGAGACAACATCCAGTGGAGAAAACCAGGTCAGTGGCTCATGGGAACTGGGCAGGGCATTCAAGAGATGTGGTTGCAGTGGATCTTCCAGCTGCTGGAGTGGGTCTGGACAGAGAGGAAGGTAATGATATGCTGTTGGGAGTCCTGTTAGGCAGGGCAGTTTGGAGTGTGTGGGGAGTGATTGTTGGATAGCTGGGGAAGAGGTGTATCATGGGTCAGGTGAAGCTGGAGGGTCTATGGGGATACACAGAGGTGTCATGAGCAGAGACAGGGTGAATCATTCAGTGGGGAGGATAGAGTAGGGTTGTCTGTGGGGAGCTTGGGGTCATACATGGGTGGGGTTGGAACATTTTCTGAAATTGGGTTGGATTTTAGCATATGGCCGGGTGATTGCTTAGCTACACAGGCTTTGGGTCAAGGGGCAAGGACAGTTTTTCTGACCCCTCACATTCCATCATTAGTTAAAGAGAAGATTTGTAGAGGGGAGTATGTTGATGTCTTTGAATTAATTGATGTGGAAGGGGTTCAGTGATTGGTAGAATTGGAGACAGTAGATAGCAAGGATCTTTTGGCAGCTTTAGCGGTGTTAGAGAGGAGGAGAGTAGGTAGGCTGTGACCTAGGATGTGGAATAATCAGATGGTAGGTTTTGTCTACTACATGGCAGTATGGCTGAAGAAGGATACTTCTTTGGCTTTGCCACTCTTGGCTTATTTTCTTATGATTTAGGAGGCTCAGCGTTTGTGGGCAGGAATCTCTTGGTTATGGTATGACCAGAGGTTTCAGAAGCGGAAAACAGTTGATCACTCTCTCTGCTGGGAGGTTAGACATCCAGACATATGGCTAGCTACTATGATGGATAGCTTTGGGTGAGTTAGTAGAGGGGGAGAGGGGGAGTATGTTGGGGTTTTAATGCAGGACATTGTTCATGCGTAGGGTGTAAGTTCTTCCATGCTTGTTCAAAGTATGTGGGGAACCATTCTGTGATACATTGTGGTTGGCAGGAGGTTAATTTGGTGACTCTGAAATCGCTTTCCACTGATGTGGGTGTTTTCCCCTTCTTCTTTTCAGGGTTTTGAGAATCTCTGAGGTAGGGGGAATTTTTGAGGGCTACAGGGAGGGGTGGAGGGGTGCCCTTTTGGAGGGGCAAGGGAATGGCCAGGAGATGCATTCTTCCATTAAGGTGCAAGTATTATGGTGTATGCACCAGAAATTTCCTGATTCTTTTCTTAAGGAAGAAATAGTTGAGGGCTTTTCTTGGGATTTTTCTATTAAATCCAGGGTGGTGCGGGATGGGGTAGTCTGTAAGAATTTGTGATCCATACAGGTGAAGGATAGCCCGTTTGAAAAGGAAGATTGGGTGGTTGGTGTGCAAGGAGAAAGTGCAGATTATGGAGGTTATGGAGCTTTTATGGCTTCTAAATTTTGTCAGACAGTTCATCCAGCATGTACTTTCTGTAGGTCAGCGGCCTTCTTGCTAAAAGGAGGGAAGAGCAAACATCATCGGGTCAGGATTAACAAATTAGTACATGCTGATTTAGCACTTTGGCTGTCCTATTTTGGAGCAGTTTAATGGTATTTCTTTTTGGCAGACAGATTGGGTTGTCAAGGGGAACTGCAGTTGTTTATGGATGCAGCAGCGGGTATCAGAATAATGCCAGTCTGGGTTGCATTGGTAGTTTCGCAAGAGCAGTTGAGGGGAAAGATGGTAATTTGTAATCTGGATAATATGGCACTGGTGTGAGTTTTGTAAACAAAGACTGCGAGATATGAATTCTTGTTGTTAGTTTTACGTAAGTTGGTTTTGCAGAGTTTCTTAATAAATGTTTCTTTCACAGGTGTGCATGCGGTAAGGGTTAACAATTAGATCACTGACAGTTTGTCTCAATTTCAATTTTCCAGGTTCCAACAGTTGGCCCCAGGAGTGGAGGAAGAGCCAATGGTGTTGCCAGATGAGGTATGACATCTTGGGTTGACATAACCAGGATGGTGGTGCAGCAATCTTGGGCAGCATCTACTAGGGGGTGTATCATAGGGCATTATATGATTTTGATATTTTTCAGTTGCCTGAGGATGAAGGGGTTTGGTCAGAGGAACTATTACTGCTATACTTGGGTCAGGCTTAGGAACAGGGTAAGGCAGTGCAATCAGTTAAGGTGGAATTGGCAGCGATCAGTATATTTGTGCAGGTAGCTTGGCTATATGCTTTCACAAAGTCCTGGATGGTGGGGCATATGCTGAGAGGATTGAGTAGAGTGGTTGGTGTGAATATGGATATATGTTGGCCGTTGATAAGACAGGTTTTGAAAGTTTTATTGAAGGGTTTAATTCAGTGGTGGGTGAGTCAGTGGATTATGTTTTGTGGGTTACTTTGTATTTATAAATTTATATTGGGCAATTCTGGGTGTCAGAGCTGTTAGGGTCATCAGTTTTGAAAGATGTTATGGTTTTTCCAGTGTCAGTGCATATTTGTTTATGTAGGCTAAAATTGATCAGTTAAGGAAAGGCACACAGATAGTTTTTGGGAAAGATAGGAGTGATGGGCTTGGTTCGGTAGGTTGAGATGCAAAATGGTAATCAGTTTGTATATGCAATAAGAAGGGCTGTACATTGTATGGGTTTTCCACGCATTCTTTTCAAATTGGTAGGGCTTTGGATTTGGCAAGGGAAGTAAGATCCATTGAGGTCATCCAGAGAGTGGGAGGTGGTCTTTAAATGCCTTTTTATCTTATATTAGGTAATAGATTCATAATTAATATTTTGTTTTTGTGTGTTTCAGGAAAGGAGATTGTCATCTTGGACCATTCATAAATTCATTGGGTGGTGAAGAGGGCTGCGGTTAGGACGGATGGAAAGGACTTTAGTTTGCATCAATTGGGGTGGATGTGTACTTGGTACGGGATTACAGGAATTAGCTGGAATCAGTTTATGTACATAGGTGCACAATGGTCTCACCTTTGATAACCACATAGCCACAACAGTTAGAAAATCCTTCTACGTGGCACACCTCATCACTAAGGGCTTCACATCCAGAAAAAAGGAAGTCATTGTCCCTCTGTACTCATCCCTCATTAGACCCATTATAGAATACAATGCCCCATTTGGTATGCACCTCACAAGACATCTGCAACAACTAGAATGGCTGCAGAAATACCTCACAAAAAGAATCACAGGCCTAAAGCAGATGCCTTATGGTGACCGTCTAAAGAAACTCCAGCTATATTCTGTCGCATATCGCCTATTCAGAGGCGATCTCTGTCTAACATACAGGGGCATGTCAAGCCCAGAGTTGTTGGACATGCTACACTTAAAGAAATCCCAATTCCTCCAAGTCACATGCTCCAGGGATCTTAACCTTGTCATCACAATGAATAGAACATGCTAGAGGGATAGGTTCCTGACCCAGATACCCCCCCCACACACACACACACACACTCTAGAATAGGCTACCCATACATGTCAGGCAGAATGCCTCAGTAGCCCTCTTCATTAAGAACCTTGAAGATTGGATGGCGGATAGGAAATTCATCCCAGGGATCACATCTGTAGCCCTGCTAGACAGGGGTCCAGGAAAGTAAATATCTGTGGGAAGCAATAGCCAGGAAATCATTATGGCTAGGCTTGTATAGGCCCTAGGGCTGATAGCCTAGTACCTACTATGAACCTATGAACATACAATGTTTAAACATCTTAGATGACTTTCCAGCATAATAATCCTGATATGTAAAAATGCTAAATAAACAGTACCTGTAGATTTACATGTAAGAAATGTATCTATCTAATAGACCTTAAGTGTATTCAGAGTTGTAAATTCGTTGTTATTGACTACTCATTGACTACCAAAACAACACCCACATGATCTGCAATCCACAACTTTAAATGCATCAATTGTTAATTGCTTTTCATTTAGTACTTTGGAGTTTTTGTATAATCCTGCTATTTGTCCTGCAGTTTTAGCCTGTCTGGAAATGAAATCGCATTTACTAGGTATCACTGTTTCCAAAAATAATTGGGTTTGCAGTATATGCCAATATATTGATATTTATTGATAACAGCCTTAAATCCCTTAATATTACTACCATGTGTAATAACAAGTGCCCATTGCCATTTATCCTGTTGTGACTTTTTTTTGTTTTGGATTCTAGTATTTCAACATATCACTCCGATTCATAGTTTCGACCTTCTGTTGTACCTCAACAGTATGTTTCTTAGAATATCCACTTGAATCAAGATGCTCGATTAAATCATGTGCAAATAATTTATAATGACCTATTTGTGAACAAAAATGTCGACCTCTCATAAATCGTGGCCTAATGTTTTTGATATCATTTTTAGGATGACAGCTGTTTGTAGTTTGTTTACCTTTGTATTGCATGCTTTCAGTTCGCTTGTGAATTTTTCTGGCATTTTTGAAGTTCATCTGTCAGTTCATCACCACTACAGTTTGATACAACACCTTCAGTACTGCTTCATCTGAACTTATCCACTAGTCTTATGGTCTCATGCTCTCTCACTCCTGAGCAAGACTTCCAATTGAGGTTACTGCTATCCCCTCAATTGCAGAGAGCAGTCCGGTCTTTTCATTTAGAAAATATTTCCTCTAATTTGCTAATTTTTATTCCATTTACTTCTCCCTCTGCTGCAAATTGATTCTCTATATACTCTGAAGATCAAAGTCACTTAAAGGCATGAAGAAAGCATCATTTGCAAACAATAAAGTGGTATATTTATGTTCCCAAACTGTATAGTGTGCAACCTGCAATAATATCCTGTCTGTAAAAAATCACAAAGAATAATATAAATGGCACATCAGTGAATGGAGTACTAGTCCTACCTTGAACATGTATTGCCAAGAATGTAGGCACAACTGTCATTATGTAAATGTGAGGACCAAATGCCACAAAGCAGAGTTCTTAGGATTTTGACCCCCCCCCCCCCAAAGAAAAATATTCCATTATTGCTCTTACTGAATGAGAGACGTGACTGCTAAGTGTGATTTCCTTTATAGGACCACAACACAGGCTTTCCCAGGAATGCAGAGGGGAATCATTCCTGAATAATCGGAGTGAATCCTTCCTTCCTCCTTTTTGAAAATAATGACTACCACGCAATTTTGCCATTCCTTGCTTTCCATGCAACGCTGATGCATTAGACAAAATGCATCAACATTGTTTTTATAATCTGCATTTATTTTACATTGTGAAATTTCTTACATTAATGCAAACCACCACCCCAATTGTCATTCCTGGCTTTTCCCTGCAGGCTTAAAAAGGCACTTTAACTACAATTCTCCAACATTTTGACTTATAATTGTTAAAATTCTGTTGCATAGTTATTTAACTATATTTGTACAGAGTTTAATTAGTATGATGCCTTATTATTTTATGTATAGTTATTTATTTATTTCGACATTGTAAAATTTATTTTAATTGTACTCTTATTGTCTATATTATATGACTTAAAATATTTGGTTTGCAATGCATGTACTAGAGCTTTTCTCTCTAGGCTTCTCCTGAAAAGAGTGTTTTTTGTCCAGTCAAACTTCCCGGTCAACCAACGTAAAATAAATGAATTGTTTTTTTTATTCTATTTTCCTAGGTAATAGTTTTCTCAGAAGGAGTTTATTTGTTGGATTTTAATTGCTAGGTGGGTTCAACTGGGAAAAGACTCCTTTGCAAATGTTGACCTGCTACTACACATGCATTGAGCAACACAGCTCATGAAAATTTAGGACAAAAAAATGAAATAAAAAAAAAACATTCAGTCCCCACACCTCCTACTAATTTTATATACTAACCCTGAGACTGCGTATTCCATGGGAAAGGGCATATTCTCCTACTCCACAGAATGGCGATCTTGCACACATGCTGACCATCTGTTTAGTCCACCAATTGTTTGCTAAACGGATATTAACCAACTATATAGTCAATATTCAGTTGACATATATATATATATATATATATATATATATATATATATATATATATATATGTATATATATATATATATATATATATATATATATATGTGTGTGTGTGTGTGTGTGTGTGTGTAGTTGGGTATGGGGGAGTACATGGGCCTTGCAACCTCTCATCCTTGGCAGTATCAGTGTTTTGACTAACAAACTATCAAGATTTTAGATGTTGAAGGGTCCATTAATTGCATGTCAATTAAATAAGATGCAGTGTTTGGCTTCATGACCAGAAGTCTGTTTTAGCTATGGCAATATGTATTGCAGAGGTTATTGGGAAATCAACAGAACAAAACCAGAAACCCACAAAAAATTGGCTTTAATACACTCTCTGACATCTCAGCATAAACTGCCTTCTAGAAGTCCTGTACTGCATTGTATTAAAGCCAGTTTTTGTGGGTTCTGGTTTTGTTTTGTTGTTTTTGCCATTATTACTTTCAGTGTTTTTATTTGTCTGTGGTTGGTGTTATTGGGAAATCAGTCTAGTGCATGATGCTAACTCAGAATTATGCTGACTGAGTAATATCAAGGAAAGTATTGTACTATATGTCTCCTGCCTCACTGTATGTCAGCAGCTTTCAGTAAACTCTGATCCAGTAAGTCTTCCCTTGTGGACTGCCTTATGTAAGAACGCTTGCTGTGATGCACTGCTGTGTTACACCACTGCACCTTTTTTCTGCTCATACAGGAAGGGTTTTTTTGAGTTTAAGTGAGTCTTTGGGGCACAATATTCTGACTACATATTTGGTATCATGATCTTTACATTACTTTGTAAAATTAAGATTGTTTTTTCAGGCCTTTAGATCCATTGTTTGCTGCTATTTAATGCGGATACCTCAGCATTTATGCTGTCATATTCTGGAAGTGCTGTTTACACTATACATTTTTGTTTGAATTATTGTTGCATTTGCTGCTTAGGCAAACTGTTCAAATGATGTAAGAGCCATTTAGTAAAAGGCACATAAGATGAATTCAATTTGATTTGAATTTGTAGAATCAAGGAGGGGAATAAAGGTGTCCACCACTTAATAATATTAGAGTAGTGTGCCTTGAACTTTCCAAGAGTCATTCACGTCTGTTCTCAGCAGGTTATGAGTATACTAAGACTTGTAGCTGACCAGATCACTTGTTCTGTGCTGCAGAAATGAATATAGCCTTAAAAAGGAATACATATTCACTTCAGTAGCAGTTAAGGTACATTAGTGTGATGATGCGATGTGAGCAAATTCTGTACTGCATAGTATAAAATTGGATTAAAGTGCCGTACTCTTTTTGGAATCCATATATGGATTTCATTCACAAGCTTGAAGTTTCAAAATATCAAACTGCAAATCGTCAAAGTTTTGAAAAAGCGAACATTTTGAATGGAGATCGCTGAACAGTGCAGACTGGGAAATTTACTGTTCTCCTCACTGTAGTGTGATCTTGGAGTTGGTATATTTATTTAGCAGTGGGTGTAGGTGGGTTTCCCCCTGCAAAAATGTAAAAAAAAACTGCGAAATTCATAAGCTTGAGCCCAGAATCTCGAGTTTTTAGCCACTCGAAATCCTAAAGCTGACATAAAAGACATGCAAACATGTCTTTACAATGTTTTTGCAGGGGGGTAAGCCCCCCTGCACCTCCCCAGTTAAATATACCAACTCCGAGATCACACTACAACGTTGATGAGGGAAATCTCCCGTTCTGTGCTGTATACAGAAATGCACAACTGGAGAATTTCCGTTCCTCCGCTATGGTGCGGTCACAGAGCTGGTATATTTCAGCAGGGGGAGTGCAGGGGGACTCGGCCCCCTGCATACATGTCAGTAAACTACCTTTTTTTTTTTTGTTGTCTCCCCTTCACAAGTTCGAGTTACTGAAACTCGAGATTCTGAGCTTGAGCGTCTGAATTTCGAGCTTTCAGTAACTCCAGCTTGTGAAGGGGAACCATGTATGTATATGTGTGTGTATGTGTGTGTATGTGTAGATATAATACATCTGTGTACTGCATTTTCTGTAAATTGTATTTCTTGCGGATATCAACAAAGAGACAATTAGATGATGAGACATATGCCCTTTTAATATTGTATTCAAATGTTTCTGACAGCATGTGTAGGGAAAGCTTGACATTTTGCAATATAATCACTGTAGTGTGTAGAGATCTCCCTCCCATATATAATTCTAAAATGGGTCTTCCTGAAAACTGAATGTGTGCATTTTACATGATGCATAAATATAAAGCTGCACCTGGTTTAATGCCATAGACTAGAATATCTGCGCAATACCTCATTATGGAACTTTGAATATAGTGATCTGTTTCTTATACAGAAGTGGTATATAGGTAATATTATATAGTAAGGGGTTCAGTTGCATTGAGCAATGCAGCTAGATTAAAACTGTCACAGTTTGCATTTTCCAGCATAGAGTTTATTAACTGGACTACACTGAATGTTCTTTTGCATCTGAAACAGTCATTTTGAAGATGATGTTACGGTCAATTAACTATAAGATGAGCTGTGTAATTAAGATGCACATTTCGGATACCAGTTGTCAGGTTTCAAATGGTTCCATTATTGCTTTTTGTGAACCTGATTTGAAGCACTGTATCCTTAAAATTGTATTTAACTGGGGAGAAGTGTGTAGGGAAGATGACATTTTACCAAGATATGCCTTGGATCCCAGGAGACAGCACATAGATAATTCAGATATGGCATGGTCTTATTGAAAATCCATACAGAGCCTCTTTTATGATGCTTCATTAAAGTTTGTATTCTTTAAACTCTGTGTAGTCAAGCAAGAAGTCATCTATCTCCTGGGAGTTTCGATAAATTCCCTGCCCTTTGTATTCTGTAGTCTCACAAAGTTTAAACTTGGATTTGTAGACTGTAGTAACAGCAGGAGTTCAATGGAACAGTGAAGTTAAATCCAGTTATTGTACGCTAGCTAACAAACATACAGAAAAATAACGATGCATTGAATTGTTTGAAAAATGGTGTCCATTTTCTCTTTTCACACTTAGACACCAGCAGCTGACTGTCAGACTGAAATTATATGGTGAAATACAAACCATTTACATCCCATTTCATCCAAGAAACAGAAAAACTGTGCATATTCTAATGTTATTTAAAATGTTCTGATTTTCCTGAAAAGCTTAAATACATTGGAAATTTAAAAGAAAGGCAGACCAGTGATGCAGTCGTCCATCTGATTGTCAAAATCGGTACTGCTGTTGCTCTGATAATGCCAACTGTTATGCACGTTCAGTTCAGTAAAATTTAGTATGTAGCAATTTATATGTTTTCTCTGTCTTAGGAAACAGTATTGTGAGCTTTTATGTCATTCATGAATTCCTAATATGTTTAAGCAAAGTACCAGTCCAGCCTTCATATATAAAGTTTGTCAGGAATAGCTGATCTGAAGAAAAAAAAACTCACACAATCTCCCTTTTACTTTAAACTTTAGGATGAGTGTCTAGTAATAATTTCAGTAGACTTCTCATAATAAACCAGTATATGGGAATAATCTATTAAATTAATTCCATTTTCTGAACTATTTTATATGTAATGTTTATTTTTATCTCCGCAAAATGTGTCACATATCTCACAGGCATAACAAGTACAGAAGCTTGGCCTGTGACTTATCAACCACCAACTAAGCTTGGCCTGTGACTTATCAACCACCAACTGAAGATATATATATATATATATATATATATATATATATATATCTCCATGGTAGCAAACTGATCTTCATTGAACTATTTCTACCTAAGCCCAGGTGTCCCAAGAAACAACACAACACTGTACAGTGGTTTACATAAAGTAGGTATACAGTTGTTAGATAGAATTATTGTAGAACAGAAGCAATTTTATAATAATACATTGGAAGTAATTATACTGCACTTGAGAACATGAGATAGGTGACAACTGCAGGAAAGCATTATAGTTTATCATAAAAAAAGTCGGTTTTACTAAAATAGGCTTATAGATACAAGTTTTTGGATGTATGAGGCATGAGGGTATAGTGAGGTATAATGAATGAATAATACAGGTACAATTGTAGGTCAGGTGAACTAAGATAGTAGAATAGCCCAGTGGAGGTAAAGACTGCAGAAGTGTGAGTCACAAAATGGAAAAGAGTCAACTAAGCAAATACAAAGAGAGAGGATCTTGTTACTATTTTAAGTTATCTTGCCAGAGAGGAAGCAGTGACATTTGACCTTTTTGTCAAGTGGTCTTTAAGATTATTCCTAAATGTGAGATAATTATATGAGTCTCTTGTACTGGGGTGAATGGATTGCCAAACTGTGAGGGGCAGGACTGAGAAACTCTGGTTAATGTGTGTTATGGTTGAAGTGGATAAGTGATGATCAAAAGGACTTGCTTGAAATCTGATGTTGTAGGTTCTTTCTCTTATGGCAAATATATTTTAATTAAGAAGTCTGAGGAGCTGTACTCATGCAATGGCAGCCAGTATACCTTCTCAACTACTGAAAAGTGGTTCTTAGAGTTGGATTGTAGGATTCTAAAGTGATGGATTCTGTTTTTTTGTAGTCTGTAGGGATGTCAGTTTTTTTCTTTTGTGGTATATACAATAATAGGCATGCTTATTCTAACGGATAAAGAAGAATACCTTTTCTTATGGACATTCTGCCAGTTAGAGATAAGACGTGGGAGAATTCTCAAGTCCAGAAAAGGACCTGGTGTACTTTATTTTTAGTTTTCTGTATTTGAAAGTTCAAAGTCAAGACAGAGGTCAAGATATTTGAATGGGTTTTAGCAGTGGGGAATATTGTTATTGGTTTTGATCAGTAAGCCTGAGGAGGGAGATTGTAGTTTTGTGTGATTCCAAATAACATGACTGTTTCTTTTTTTTTTTTTTGGATTAAAGAGAACATTATTTAAGTTAAGCCATTCCATATGGTGAAATAGGCCATGTTGGACTAAGGTTTTGTATGACTTAGTAGGAAGATCCTGATCTATAGATGACCATGTTGTCTGCATACATTAGGATTTGGAGATTGAGGATGGTCGAGGACAATTTGTTGATGTAAATGGAAAATGCCATGGGAGAAAGGAATGAGACTTATGTGACACCTTGAAGAGGAGAGAGCGGCTTCAGAAGAGCGTGTGAACTGTACTATTGTTGCTGATTCTGTGGTCTATTAGAGCTATATTGCTGTCTTTGATGTCGCCTTGGTGAGGTTTATGAATATTGTGGCTGTTAGTTGTCTTTTATCTATTGTAATAAGCATATCATCAGTGGGGTTCAGGTGACTGCCATAGTAATATTATTGCTTTTAGACAATGTTGGTTAGAGGAGAGAAGGTGCTGTTCAATGAAGTAGGTTGACAACTGATTATAAGCTAGTTTTTCAAAGACATATAGAAATATTGCTAAAGGCAAAGGTTAGTAGAGTGGTGTTACATTTAGAATGTGGTTTGATTATGGCATTATCCCAAATTTTAAAGAAATGTTTGGTATATTGAGGTTGTATATATATGGTTGAGTGGTTGGTAAATGTATTCAGAGCAGGCTTTTAAAACTATGGGTGGAAATCAGCTGACCCTGTGGTGCTGTCATCTAAGATTTAGTTTAGTATTTGCTCAATGTCTTTGACTCCTGAGTTTTGACATTTAAGGAATTTGTGGTGGTAGGCTTGGAAGATTCAGTTAGGGAGTACTATAGTGATAGTAATGCATAAGAGTTGTTATTATTTAGGGTACGAGCCTTCCCACCGATGATTTGGTTAACTTGTTTCCATAATTTCTGAGATGGATATAGAGTTGGGATTGATGTTTTTTCTGGTACCTAGCTTTGTGTCTCCTGATGCCCTGTTTGGTTAGGTTCTAAAGGTTAATGCGTCTTTCTCTGTTTTTTACCATAGTGTATGTTTTACAAGAGGAACAAGCCAACATCTCTTAAATGTGAGCAGTTGTACTGCATGAGATTGCAAATGTTCATCTGTACCAGAGAATCATCTAAACAGTAAATTAAAAAAAAATCATTTTTTAAAACAATTTTTTTAGTGAGTTTATTTAGTTATCCTTTCTGGTCACACAGTAGAGACCCAGCCAAAGCATTTAATTCATATACTACCTGTTTGAATTATGGACTATATAGACAGCAAATTTGCATTCTTGCATATGACAATATAAATCATGATGTACCTATGAAAGGTGACCCTAATGTTTTCTGTAGTAGCCCGAGAATGTTATTGAATTCATTCCTGAAGCTGCCTCTACCAGTGTGCTTAATCTGAATAGTTAATGTGGAGCATTACTTCAACTACAGCAGGTTGAAAACTCAAGAAACAAACCCAAAATACTGATCACAAAAAGCTGGAGATGAAAATAATGAAACTGACTAAATAAATGTAAAAATCTTTTTTTATGGAGGGGGGACAATCTCCCCCTGCGCTCCACACGCCACCTGCTACTTATATATACCAACTCCTAGATCACACTAGAGCAAGGAAAGGGCAAAATCTCACTTCCCACTGTACAGTAATCTCCCATAAACAGCTACCGAAATTTTTCATACTTCTGCAATTCAGTATTTATGCTGGTGGCAAATACACTGCCCTACTGAGTTTTTTATCCATTATAGAGTATCCTTGGCATCTTCTAGGTTTTACTTTTATCTACTGCAAAGGTAATTCCCTCTGTAAGAGATCCAGATTCCTCACAAACTATTGTTCTTTTGCCCTGTGGTGCATTGCTTTCTATTGACAGAAGTTTTCATCAAACTTTCTTAAGATAATATTCTTAAGCGGACTTAAGAATGAGCTCATTTCTGCTTCGAACAAACAATATTTTCTCTCATATCTCTGTATCCATTGAAATTTAGTTTAACTATGTATTTTCCTGAAAATTGGTTGGAAGTATTGTGTTACATAGATGAGAATAAAAGCAGTTACAAATGAGATGTTAGGAGGCCTTTGACATAATTTCTGACTGGTGGCTGATTGAGCCTCCCAGTTTAGAATGTGGTAAAGCACACTGTCCTTTTGATTCTTCCAGTAAAAGATAATTAAGTAGTCTTCATCATTTAAATCAGAAAGTAAGATTTACAAGTCATGTAACCTGAATGGCTTGTTTACCACCATACACCAAAACCTAGTGGTCACCTGATAACAATGTTAGGCCTCATAGTCTCAGAATTTTAAACAGCTGAAATTCAGATAATAGAGTTAATTTAAAAGAGCTGATAAACAAGTAAAGTATGTTAAAATCATGCAACAATAGAATATTACTGTGTTGTTTCAGATGGGAGGAGAGTTGTATCTTGAGATTATTTAGATCTATTGGTGTCACTGGAAGTCGGAATGGGGGGGGGGGTGTTAAGGGCAAAATACCTCAGGTGTATTTATCTGGGAAAGGTCACCAGTTGGGATGGGGTAGTCATCCATCATGACCCTTCACCATAGCAGCAGGAGGTGTCAGAAGATAAAAATCAAAGCTCAGGACAGTCACATCAAAATCAAGTACAATCATAAACTACAATACAAGCAAGTGATTTAATTATCTTATTTTAGACATATTTTCTATTATTTGGGACAGATTTTAAAATAGGAACCATTGGGTACATAATGAAGGCATCATGGTAAAGAATGAAGTATGTGGCGTTTTGAAATATTTGTCATCTGCTGTTTGTAGAAAGGGAGTTTAATCATAAGTGTGGCTCATTTGCAATATAATATGAAGTGCCAGCTATGGTGTCTTAGCAGGAAAATTTCATATGAGAATACATGTTGCAGCTGTGTGTGTCACACATACATTTATAGTGAGAATATGTATTTATAGTCTGTAACTATAGGGAAATCAGCATATAACTCTTGGACAAGTTGTTTGGAGACTGTGTCTATTGTTAAACTGGTAATAAGCAGATGTAATATTACAGAGGCTAGTTTGATGGTTTCATTGCAATAGCTTTGCAAGTGAGACATTTGTAGCAGATTTTTTTAAACAATAAAAGTTCTTGTTAGGATTTGGTAAAATAAGAGGATATAGTGTCTATGATAAATGATGTATTTTGTTATGATGGACTTCATTCTTCCCTTAACTAAGAAAGCTGTGGCCGAATAGCTAATAAGGTGGGTGGCCATTACTATTAAGTGATTTGGCAGGCACTGAGTGGTACATGTCAGGACTGGAGGGTAAGGGCACTCCCAAGTCTCTGAGAAGAGGAACAAACAGTGTCCAGCTGAAAGTCCAAATGAAGGTGGCAGAAATTAGTTAAGTGCCAACTGCCAGGCACAGCAATAATAGTGTGCAGTGATGCAGCAGAAGTTTGTATTTGAATTATGAGATAATAAAACAAATAAGTAGAAAAAAATTAACACCCTTTATGTGAGAGAACTGATTGTTAGCATTCTGGTATTACTGGTGGGAAAGAGAAACATGCTTGCAAACTCAGTAGTAGCAATTAAAAACACATTGAAAAAAACACACAGAACTATGACAAAAACGTTAACAGCTAGAGAGAGCTAGCTTACTATAAGACCACACGTAACACTAGCAATCTGAACACTGAATTAGAGAACTAGCATACAAAACTTAGACTAGATTTGTAGGACACATCAAAAGTTAGAAAATTAAGTAGTAGATCATTTGTACATAGACACAACTTAGAGGTTGTAAAGACAGTATGTGTGAAAAGATAAGAGAACATATACGTGAGCAAGCTGGCTATGTTAGGTGCCCTTTCAAACCAGTTCAAAATAATCAATCTCTTGTAAAAAGAAAAGGACCACTCCAAGCAGGTTAAACCAAAATGAAAACACAGTAATCTTTTACTGTCAGGTTAGTGAAATTGAAACCAAGTTAAAATTAAACAGCACTCATACAGAAATGCACATGCGCACATGTGCACATGCACACACACACACACACATACAAATGTACATATCTTTAGATTATGTTCATTTTTATTGATGCGCACAAGTGATCAATTTGAGATCATTGGATGTCTACATCATCTATGCACAATACTGAAACAGAGTCTTGAAAAGACAACAAATTGTTACTATAAATCAACTAATACAAGGGTCTGTTTGCAATCCTGTGCTCCCATCTAGTTCACGTAGGTTAGGTGGAATTGTATTAAAACAATAATGAATTTTGAAACTTCCATGGCAGTGGTCACTGAGAATGAGAAATTGGTGAAGTATTATTTGTGATTATAAAATCAAGCAATGAATAAAGCAGGGAAGAAAGGTTGAGTTTGGTGGGTTCAGTGATACAATGAGTGAGTTTAAAGTCATAGAGTAATTCTACTATACTGTTTTGGAAGGGCCCGTGGAGATCAACATTATCAAAGTCACTGAGAAGTATGACATTTTGGATGTTCTGTGCAGAAAAGGTTATGTTTAGGAGTAGGGTTTGTACGTGGCTAAGGATGATGGTGAAGGGAAATAAGCTGCAGCATGATGGGAGTTATTAGGAAAGGCAATGATGAAGAGCAACAAATTAGGTTGAGAATCAGGGGAAGCATTACTTTGAGCAAGAAGTTGAATATTGATATCTGTCCTGCCACCTTGCCTAGGACAGATCTGCCAGTGAGAAAATAGTCATAGCCAAAGAAGAAGTGATGTATGTAGGGATTATTTAGTTTAAACCAGGATTCTGGCACACCGATGACGTGAAGGTTGTGAACAGAGCTAAAAAGATTAAGTTGTTCAGTTTTGTTTTGAATATGTTGAGCATTTATGAGGAAACATAAATGAAAGAGGGTGGATAGTGGCACAGGAGTGAATTCCCATATTGAACTTTCACAGACACATGTACACACACACACACACACACACACACACACACACACACACACACACACACACACACACACACACACACACACACACACACACACACATTATTGAAACACATCCCTTTGCAATTAACATATTGACAGTACAACAAAATGAAAGAAATAATTCACAAACTGGGAAGAAGTCATGAATTCCATTTACAATACCCACCAAATGCAGGAAATCCACCACAGGATAACAGTGGTGAGTAAGCAGGCACTTCTGTATTGGAGTGAATGGCAGTCTTAAATATACATAAAGTCTTGCATCTTCCTCATCATATTGTACTGCTTCCAGCCCTGTCATATTGACACTTCATTTTGTAAGTTTCTAACCAATAAACAGATAATAAAACCCCATATATTCTCACTCAAATAAATATAATGTTTTTAGCAATCCAGGTCTCTAAATATACGTGGACCAAAATGAAAGCAGAACCACTACAGGAAACCTAGGCTGCACAGCATATTTAGTAGATTCTGTCTGCACTTTGCCAAACATATAAAACTATGCAAAGTAAGCAGAGCTGCAGCACTCTCAGAAAATAGTTCTTTAAGCCTGGCAATGGCACCACTGTACATTTACATTTAAGCAATTGCTCCTTGAAACATTTGAATCTCACATCTGTGTCACATGATTCTGATAAGCTTCACATCTTTATCTTTACCTTTCTCCAAATATTATGGACCAAAGAAATTTACAAGAACACCAGGAAACTTGCAATGCAAACTTTTCCTTTGATCTTGCTTAGAATCCCACATAATGAAAGTCAGAAATGGGGTTGTTGAGCAGCCTCTAATTATCTGACCAGCACAATTAAAGAAGTTGTTAAATGCATGGTGTGAATACCATGACATTAACTCATATAGTAAAGGTAAGTGTCTGCACACTGCAGACATAGTCACAACATATGAAAGTACACATTTGACACATTTGTTACATGATATTTCTTTTCAATTTAAATGTTAAGTCCATGTTACATAACGTAGCTGTACCAAATGCCACAGAATTTCCACAGCTGATAAAACCCATATTGATCCTCCATACATACATCTGCAACATGCTAATCTAAAATAACCTCCCAAAACTCCACTTCTCTGGATGTAAGTCGTAGACACAGAGTGGAGGCTTTATCCTCCCATGCTCCTCTTTAGCATGCACCATATAGATTGTCCATCTCAAAGGCCTCCTAAGAGGAAGTGCAGCAACAATTTCTCCACACGCTGAAGCCGGGACATCTGAAATCACCCCAAATTATTAGTCTCTTGAAAACTTTGCTCACTGTTAAATGGGTTTCACCACTTTTAACAGCTTCAGCAAACAATGATTTAGTGTCTAGTTGTTCATAGCAGATTTGACAGATTCCTCGACTTTGTAACACAGATAGATTACCATATGAAATTTACATTTTTCAGTTTTAAGCAGGAAGCCCCTACCATTTCCCATTATATTACTTCTTCAACATGTACAGAAAACCATATGTATACAACTCTGGTTTCCCCTTATAACTTAATATTGTAGTGTACTTCTGCCTTAGAAGGGAAGGAAGCACATTTATCCACAGTGTTCTCTGCATCGACATGGACTACTACAGAGTAAATCAAACTGCCCTGAACCATCCCATTACATATCATACAAAATCTTGACATGGTCTGCATTATCTATGTAACACTTACTACACCCCACTCAACTAAATTACACATCTTCACCCCTAGGCACTACCTGATTCATGTGTGCTACCCTGCCCCTAACTCTAACCATAACTCTTTGAGTTAAATTACTTAAACAACTTTCCTTAACAATACCACTATAAAAGACAAAAGGGTGCAGAACACATAAACAGCACCAAACATGCAAAACAGAAAATCTGTCCCCTTACCCTAACCAATGAAAACTCTCCCATACATACCAACCAGTGTAACATTTTCAGTCAAGTATTCATTTTTCTGCACAACCATACCAACAAAGACTATAAAAAGTGAGCATATTCCCAATCTCACCCCCTATACTGTAATCTCTACCACAAACAGCCAACATTTTTGAACAGCTGATTGAAAATCAGCTGTACTGGCTCCCTTCCCTGTTGATGAAAACATTCATTGATGAAACTTAATTTTTACAGATAGATAGATAGATATAGGTAAATCAATATGTCTGTATGTATGTATATATATATATATATATATATATATATATATATATATATATATATATATATATATAAAACAATATATACATAAATAGAGAGATACATATATACAGATGTATGAGATATAGACAGGCACACACACACACACACACACACACACACACACACACACACACACACACACAGAAGAAAACACAAACATATAATCTGTATGATATATAGGCTTACTGTCATTTGCTCATATCTCCTGTTGCTGCAGTGTAATTCCAGATAATAGCAGCTGCGTCTGTGATGTCATGAAGGAGAGTACCCAGCACAGAGCCCTGAGGGACTCTGCTGGTGAGCAGCCTCTTTGTGAAGGTGGACTTTACTATCCTATTACTTGGGTTCCATCTGTGAGCTAGCTGGCTATTCAATGAATGGCATAGAAGTTTATACCTAATTTCATGAGTTTGTCTTTGATGCAAGAGTGGGTACTGTGCCAAATGCCTTTTCATGGCCAAAGTAGGCAGTATGCACCATTTTCCTTTTGTCTTTGCTTTGGTGACCTTCTCAAAGAAGGCTTCCAGGCTGCATTAGCATGACCTGCCCTTGATGAAACCAAACTGAGTCAGATCCAGAGTCTGAAGGTTTCCTATGTTAACAATTGTTGTTAATAATTTCCATAAGAATACTTCCCATGGCTTTTCATATAAGACTAGTCAGACTTTTGAGTATATAGATTCTTTGGTCCATAAATATCCCAACTTTGTGCATAGGGATGAAATGTGCAGTTTTCCCTTTGCATGGCACAAAGCCT